>NC_048423.1:23848533-23850718 GCF_013103735.1 Etheostoma cragini | reverse complement strand
GGGGGGGGGGGGGAGACTGGGATTCAGGCTCGATTAAGACTGACTGTGAGCGATGATGATGACGGAGACGTCAGCGAGGTCGATGACAGTGATGATTTGTCTTACATGGCTTGTTTTGTCAGCACCTTGCCTCGGCGACTGGCTAACATATTTATGGATTCTCAGTGTAACCCCTCGCTGCCAAACCAGTTCCCCACTTGGACACATGAAATTGAACTTAAAACCCCCCCTTTTGCTATTCTTTCGCTCTCTTTCTCCTCCTGATCACCCCTTCCCTTCTTCTTCTCATCCCATTACACTCCTCCCCCTTTCCACAGAGCCTTTATGCAACCCAATCAGTACCCTATTTAGGGAAATCAAGTTAAATAAACTGTGATGTGAACTGAATCCAAAAAGGGCTCTTATATAAGAATGAGGTTGCTTCATAGACAAATGGCTCTTGGAATGGACTCCCAAGGCCTGTATTTATTTTCATTACCATCGGAATAGCTTCGTCTGTGAGCTCCATGGCGAATGAGGAAGGAAAGCGAATTTCATCTTAAAGAGTCCCTCCCCAGTCCCACGGTTCAAACCTGCATCCAAGTGACTGATTTAATTCAATAACTCGATGAATCAACAGTTTTGATTAGCTTGATGGAGCTTGTAAGCACATGTGCAGCTTTCTGTGGGTTTTACTGGATCACATTCCTCATCATTTTGCCGGTCCGTCCCGGCATGTCGGGCTCACGCCTGCTGATGTTCAGTCTGGATGCGGTGGCGAGTTGCACCGTCGTGTTCTGACAGAAGACGATGCGGTTAATCCCTGAGGGGTACAACTTTTCGTTAGGAGGAGTGCTGTGTCATTTGGATAAAGGGAAGGGGCTTTTACACGAGGCTCTGACGCATGATTCTCTCGGCACATATGACACACAAAGGTAGAGAAAGAACATGTTTTCAATATAAGATGAACAATAGAGACAAATAATCAAATGGAGAAGGAATATTTAGGGTTGTTTGTTTAACATGAAAATGTGATTGGGGTGTCAGTGTGTCACTCAAACACATTTGTGTCGCTTTGAAAGGGTTGTGTGTGTATGTGTGTGTGTGTGTGTGTGGGGGGGGGGGGGTGACCATGAAGCCCACAGTTCTCTCCTTATACATAAATGTATCTCAGCTTTCAGGAAGCCCTCACTCTTAATCGATGCTCTACCTAACTCCAATCAGCTGTTGGAGGCGTTCACCTTCCTGCTGAACCAATCACAGTGGTCACACAATGGCAAGGGCCAATCACAGAGCCACAACCTCGCTTTAAATAATTGTTGGAAGACAAGGTTTTGAACCACCTCCAGATCAATTCCAACATCTTTAGACACATATCCCCAGGTAAAAGACAAATGAGAGACATGCACGGGATTGGCAGTTCTCTTTATGGATGTTTGAGAAACTGATGTCACTTCCTGTCGCTGAGCACTCGGCTCGCTCTGTTCACTGTGGGGGGGGGGGTTAACATTGACATCGGCTGTGCGATGGAACAGAGGCTGAAACAGCCTGAAAAAGGAGATTATTGTCTCCCAAACCCTTTCTGTCTGATTCGCTGAGGAACGAAAAGACATGTGAGAAGAAGATGACAGCGTGGATGATGATGATGACGATGATGATGATGATGAGAAGGGAAGGCTTTGGGTGCGTTTTTGCATCCGTCTCTTGCAAAATTGCCTGATGAAGACAAGGCGTCACACACATCTCAGCTGACACCCCATTTCAGCCTCTGTTCAAGTCATTCGGTAATCCCTCTCCCTAAGAAGGCTTCGTTCCCAAAACAAACATGGCTGAACAGCCCTGGTCCATCTCAGTGTCGAATACGAGACCCAGGTGTTGCTCTTTAATCGCAGCTGGCTGGTTCAACTGTCATCTTTGTATATGAATATCAAGATATGTTGTTGCAGGAATGGCTTTGCAGGAGCATGAAAGCGTTAAAGCTGTGTTCAGCTGTTGTGTAACCATGACAACGCCAAAGATAGCACAAAAACATCCATCATTTCTTCCTCTCACTCTGCCCAGGCCGCTTCCTGTAGCTGAGCTCAGCACTGACATCTGTTGCCCGTCCCTCTGCCCTGACCTCCACCCCACTGTAGCGGATAAGGAAGTGTCAGTGGGAACCGGCAGGGTCAGGTGGGGTCTCAATCCTGGGATCCTGGTTCCTGGC
>NC_048423.1:23821152-23848523 GCF_013103735.1 Etheostoma cragini | reverse complement strand
CCCCCGTCCCTCCCTGTATTGAGCTCTCCACATGTGTTTCCTGTTGTTTTTCAGACTTGCAGCGCTGCGCCAGGCCCACTGTACCAGAGCAGGGGGCTTTTCCTGATGCTTTGTTTGGCCTGGCCTCTGGGAATGGCTTAAATTTAGGTGGATGTGACAGAATACCTCTCGACCCCGACAATCACCATGTGTGCCCCAGTCAATACAGTTGAGTCTCAAAACCACTGGCCTCCTTTTTCTTTCTTTTTTACACCCCTCGTCTCCCCTTTCGGTCCAAATTTATAACCTGAGAGCAGAAGATCAGGTCCCTCCACAACTCTATAAAAAGGGGGGAAAGGGGGGGGTTGAGGAGTGTGTGTCTATGTATGTGTTGTGTGATGCATCAGCTCAACATGCCCTTAATTAAATACCAGATTAAACCATTTTGTTCAGATATTTAGGGGAGGATCTATGAGAAAAAGATCATTGACAGATGAGATATTCCCAGTGCTTTCATCTCATGGTCTTCATCAGCAAATAGTCTCAGGTCAGAAATCATCACATGACCTATTAAAGTATTCTGTATGGGCATAACCCCAACCCCGGGGAAATTTACTAGTCTCTGGGATTCCAGAGTTTGGCTATGCCTGTGCATTTGAAAACTAGATGAGGGGCCTACATTTTTTAGTGGCCAGCGCCGTCCCTCTCTTCTCTTCTCTTCAGACCAGCTCGGACCAGTTGTTGCGGTGTCAAATTCACACCAACATGGATCGCTTCAGTCTGCTTCACTTATGCATTGCGAACTATGTGGCACAGGTAAGCCACACCCACCCCTATACTGGTAACCAATATAAACTAACAGCTGGATTCTGACAGTTTGGAAGACCTAGCCAAGTCTTGCCAGACTTTGGTTCAGTAGTCCGGTCCTGCAGACTCTGGTCCATTGGCTTGGTCCTACCTGACTCTAGTCAATTAGTCTGGTCTTGCCTGACTTTGGTCCAGTAGCCCGGTCCTACCGGAATCTGGTCCAGTAGCCTGGTCCTACCAGACTCTAGTCAATTAGCCTGGTCCGACCAGACTCTGGTCCATTAGCCCAGTCCTACCAGACTCTGGTCCATTAGCCAAGTCCTACCAGACTCTGGTAGAGAGTCTTGCCACTCTCCATTGACCAGTGTTAAGTTCCTCTGTTGAAGTGTAAAACTATTGGATCTTCCCAGAGCCACTCTGGATCTGCCAGAACCAATCACTTTCAATTCTGGTTGTGGGCTTAGCATCGCTAGAGTTAGCCTTAGCCAACTCCTTCACCACTAACGGAGCGAGCTGGAAAATCAACCTTTGCCCAAGCCCCGTGGGGAGAAGGGCCACAACATCACGGCCCCCAACAAGACTCAGCAAAGATTGATCTTCCTCTGGCTTTAACTTCTAGATATTCAGCAGCGTTGCCACAACGGACCCAATAACTCCGCTCGCATCTTCCTCCGCCGCCATTGGGGAATTGCAACGCAAACTAGCGCACAACCTCAAAGTCATCGTTCTCAGCCACTCCCTCTGTTCACGGATTGGACTGATAAAGATTGGCAGGAGAAAAACACGTGAATATTCCATGGATGGCTGCACAGTAACGCTCAGCCATCCCGGGGAAAGAGCTTCCTACACTGGTCTCCGTAGAAAACAACAGCGTCACATTGTCCATTTCTTATACTGTCTATGCTTTTAATACTGCATCTAGCAGTGTAGCACACACACACACACAAACACACATAAAATGCCAAATCTATTCATGATGGACAATTTTCTCGGAATTGGTGTGTTAACATAATAGACTGAGCATATTTTGTTTGAATAGTCCAACAAATAATCAATAGGTATGTGGTTTACAGCCGAATAAAGCCCCGTGAGTGTGACTGAAGATTGCAGCAATTCCAGAGAGTGTGTAAAGCTAGTCCTGGAATATTCCCCAGTGGAAATTACACTTCTATCTTTACCTAATTATCTCCAGCGGAGTGCGAGGTTGGGCTGTTTGTACCGCCTGATTTTTCCACAAAGGGGGGAGTACGTAGAGATTTTATTAGAAGCAGCCCCTGCTGTTTCACATCAGGACTCATCTGCTCTCTCTCATGCTCTCGTTGCTCTGCCGGGACTCGTCCTGAGGGAGAGATGTTTTGTTCTTGGCCTTCTTAATTGAAAAGACACCAAAACCTGAACCCAGCCCCCCATCCTTGACAGAACACGGCTCTCTCACATTGCTGGGATCTCAGGAGGCCCCTCGGTGTTGCCCCCCGAATGTTTTCCATCAACGAGCCGGCACGCTAATTTACAGTGTGGTGAGAAAAACCTGCCGGCTCAGCAATTCCCTCTCCTACCCCCGTCTCCTCCCGCCGACCACCATCGCCACCGCCACTAACCCCTCCCTCTCCTCCTCTTTACTGACACAGCAGTACTGAGCCAGTGTGTGACATCACAGCGCTCATCTCCCGAGCAAAACATTCCCAGCAGCGAATATAGCAGGGAGGGAGGGGGTGGGGAATGGCTTCCATATGGGGTACACACACTCGCCCCCTGTCTTCTTTTACCGCTCCCTCCTTTTCCACGGGGGCATGATGGGAAGGACAAGAAGAAGAAACAAGAGAATTGGCAGTTTATCTTTCAGAGTGAAATTTGACATGCAGCTTTCATCTTCAGCTGGCGCGGGGGTGTTTGCCCACAGCCATGCCGGCTTTTCCCAAATCCATGCACCATTTTGTCATCTCCGCGTAGACAGGAAAGACTGCTCATCAGCTCTCGTTCTCTTCTCGCTTGGTGATTGAGGAAACGGTAATTGGATCTCGGTGCTGGGCCGCGCTCCTTCCAGCCGCCACAGGTTTGGCTTGGCTGCGGGCCAAGCTGCCTCGACACTCCATAGCATGGGAACATGCTGCCTCCCTGGCCTGGCTGCAGCACCGGCGGCTCCCTCTGAAGCTCCGCACACACTAATCCGGACACACACACACGCACACACGCAAATCATTTATTTCTTTATTTGTGTCCACATCAATGGAAGAAATACATAAACAGTAAAGACTGATATTTCAGAAGCAGTGTTTCCATATGTGGCTGATTTGAGATCACACACACACGCACACACACACACACACACACACACACACACACACACACACACACACACACACACAGGTTGTCACATTTAAGATATAGTGCAGCAGAGTGTTTGGCTGACTGTACTCTGGAGTGGAGAGAATAGAGCCCTGCACAGAGAGATTAATGAATGTCTGCCCTTTGTTCTCTTTCAGTCCGGGGGGTTTATAGCCCAACAGTTCCCCTTAAATCTTTCACTAACACACACACACACACACACACACACACACACATGCATGCACACATGCTCGGTTCCTTTATATCGCAAACACAAGTCCAGAGCTCCTTCTCTTTCTTCAGCCTTTGATTTATAGGTCCTCAGTCAGGGTGAAAGGCGGCCTACAGATGGGAAAGCGTGTGTGTTTTGTGTGGGGGAGTGTGTATAGCTGTGTGTACATCTGTGCATATTTGCACACATGAATGTACATGTGTGTGTTTGCGCGCGTCAAGAAAGAAAAGCGCTCTTCAAAGCGGCTCCAAGATGCCATGGAAGTGGAGCCTTTTGTTTGGCCGCCTTGTTGTTTTTCCCATTAATCATAGGTAATGTCCGTCTAATCCTTCCTGGGCTGCCCTGATTGCTGGCCCGGGGGGTCATCATCAGCAGACAGAAAAAATAACACCAGAAAAAGAAAGTGGAAAAAAAGACGAAGGGGGCACACCTCCAATCTGACCCTGGAGCTATTGTTCTGCTAATTGATCACCGCTGATTGGGTTTAAACATTTCAAGCGTCAGATAGCGTTGTCCTGATCAAAGGTAAACGCCCTCAATTAATCTACTGGTGTGCTCAGTGGATTAACACATTCTTGGCCCGCTGTGGGCAAACAATGTAAAGAAAGGAAGAAAAAAAAGAGAAATGGCAGAGTAGGGAGGAGGAGAGGGAGGAGCTAATGGTGGCAGCGGTGGGGTGAGGCAGCAGGTGACCCGAGGGAATTGGAGGAAAAGGCCGCTCCAGCAATCAACAGGGCTTAGCCGTATTTTCTTCCCTCAATGAGCTCCTTGTCCTAGAGAGCGTGTGTGTGTGTGTGTGTGAAGCTGGTGGAAACACATTGCCTACTTTTAAAATATCAATATTGTTCCATTGGATTTATACAGGGAAAATGTGTAGGTCTTATAAGATTTTTCCCAGCATGACCAGGTCGTGTGCCAATGCGGGGTTCCCAGGCCGCCTTCTCATTTAGTCTTCAATCAGGTAGAAAAATAAGGGATGGTGTGTGTGTGTGTGTGTGTGTGTGGGCACCTGCTTGGCTGCTGTTTCGGTGTGTTTGTGAGGGTTACGTTTATTCTCTGTGCATTAGTTTTTAATTAGTTTGTTTGCAGTTTTAGCAAAACGGCAGTCTCGCTCTGCCAGACCTTCCTCCACAGCTCGGCAAAGGAGGGACCGGCTAGTCCACACAGCATTCCGGGATCCCAATCGTCATGGGCAACGCTAACGCCGGACGGAGCCAAAATAGCCTTGGAAAGGAAGTTGTTTTGGTGGAACATGTGTACGTTCAGAAGACAGATAGTCTAGCTAGCTGTCTGGATTTACCCTGCAGAGATCTGAGGACCAGGTAACCATAGTCCTCAGATTGGACAGATAGTCTAGCTAGCGGTCTGGATTTACCCTGCAGAGACCTGAGGACCAGGTAACCATAGTCCTCAAACTGGACAGATAGTCTAGCTAGCTGTCTGGATTTACCCTGCAGAGATCTGGGGACCAGGTAACCGGCCGAAATCGGCCGAAAATTCCAAATTTTATTGGCGTCAAATGTCATGGATATAGATAGTGTAATGGTAATACACATCAATAACACAGTGCCACACACTGCAGTCTACGAAATTAATATCCAGTGGAATCAACTGTTCTAAAACAATTTCAACACAAACTGAACATTAGAACCTTCATGAATGTCGGAGCTTCTGCAAGACTGCTGTATAAGACTGTATTAGTTTTAGCTAGGTGTACATAATAAACCCCAATAAATAAAAAAACATAGTTTTGTGAAATTTAAAGTCAAAATAAAATTTGAATTCTCTTCACTTTTTATACCTATATCTATATTATCACAGCATGACTATGCTGAGACTGAACTATTGAGCATATTTTTCCAATCATTTCGAAAGGAGAGTTAAAAGAAGGTCCACTTTTATGGTGCCATGGGTTATGGCACCATGGAAGTTGGTTTCATGTATTGTTAGATTTAACATTCAACAAGTGGGACAACTTGTTTGACTCTGTATTCGAAAAATCTGCCGATAAGGGTTGAAGAAAGGAGGAGAAGAAAGAAGGCAGAGATTGTGAAACAAAGGAGGAACGTTAGTTTTGGAACTCAGTTTTGGAAATGTTTGGCAGAAACTGTCTGCAGCTCCGAGTCATTAGATCAGGAGCAGAATAAGAGCCACTTTACATCACAGAGTACAATAAATATTAGATTCTCATGTTGTTACATCGATGATGACTTATTGGCAAATAGCTTTTCACAGTAAGATACACAAACTCCTGGCGTAGCACATGAGAAACTCACATACAGCCACAAATTGGTAGGAACTGCACAATTTATTAAACCATTATGTAGTACAATTGATAACAATTTATGGTGGAAAAAGAATAAATGCTATTATTCCAGTTAAAACAGCGATCCCTTGCTGCCTGGAGATGCTGCCAATGGTTATTAACTTGTCATGAGTTTTGGCATCTTCCAAAATCCACAGCCTGTAGCTCTGATGTTATGAAACCTAATTATGGTTATAGTAAATCAACACTGTCATGGTTGTGGCTTCATTTTCCATCGGGGTGGTGCAACAATTACACACATTCCTGAAAGGTGTTTAAGATAAAAAAAAAAGTCTTACAATGTTGCACGCCTGCTTTTTTAATGTATCTCCCCTGATAGATTTACCAGCCACTGTGCTCACAAGTGACCATTATGGGCTAATGGCAAAAGCTACAATGTAGTGTAACAGTAGCACAAGCAGAAAGTATTATGAAATCAGTGATAACTGAGTAATGTCCATTATACAGCAATATCTACCCAGATGAGGAACTATAAGCTCATAAGTCAAGCGTAAGGATGGTTTCACACTTTATCAGTCACGTTTTCATCCAAATTTAGCATAGATTCTAACCTGAAAATCCAGAAAATGAGCAAAAAAATGCAATTTAATTTATAGTTTCTGTTTAGGAATATTAGCAGTTGGGTTTATTGGATTGACAGTTGGTGGTGCTATAATTAAAAGAGCTCTTGTTAAATCTCCAATAATTGATAACCAATGTAATTTGTTCACTAAGTCTGGTAGTGATGCACTTATTGATACACTGACTTTTGAGCTGCAGCTGATACTAATTATAGGCCCTTACAGTTAGTTATGCTGGTCTTTATGGCTGAGTGATGAAAAAAAGCAACAATTCAACTTAGAGTAGCCTATATCTAGGTCATCGCAGTAGGTGCTCGGGTTGGCTAGCCCTCATTTTTCAGGTGACACACACACACACTCTGTTGCTCCCGACCACACTGTTTGATCTGAATTGTTTACTGTCTGAAAAGGCAGCACAAGTCCTCCACCACTCTTGCTAACTGTCCTGTTTAAAGGACTGCAGTTTACACCAGGTTGGATCAGTGGAATGCAGGTTTTTCATTGGTTGGCCAATCATCCAAACCAATCCTGTACACCCACTGCCTGAAAACACACTTTTTAGAAACCTGGTCCCAGGGGAAAAAAAAAATCAAAAACGCTGCCCTTGCGTTTTGGTTTGGACAGCGAAGCCGCATAATCTCATATTGATGATGTCATTGCCACACCCATCGACCTCTAGCCATTGACAACGTCTCATAACAACAACAATGGCCGACTTGTGTTCCTGCTGGATAAGATATTGAGCCTAATGTAACTCAGCGTAAATTCTTTCAGGAACTTTTAATGCTCTCCTAAATCAATTAAGCTGTTGTCCTAAGAAATGTATATTTATCAGGCTGGGTACAACTGTCGAATATATGCAACTAGTCTCTCCTTATTTAAATACAGCTCAGTCTTTCAGGAAGACTCTCTTCCTAACTGGAATCAGCTGGTGGAGGCGTTCACCTTCCTGCTTAACCAATCAGAATCATACACAAATGGCAAGGGCCAATCACGGAGTAACAACCCTGCCTTAAAAAATCTGTTTCTCCATTTGCTATCAGCTGTCGTTGCAGGCAAAGCACATGTTCCGCCTCTTCTTCTCTGTTTGTTGGGGAATTTCTGTAGCAGAAACAGCACCACCTATAGGCCTGGAATATGAAGCAGCGTGCTGAGTCATCTACAAATGGATCAGTTTGGATGCTACTATTCTTGAAACAATGCCAGGGAAGACAGGGGAGAAAAACTATAGTTTTCATACATGCGGACGTGGCCTCAATTGTCATTGAAAGATTTTTTTCCATGAAAGCTTTCGCAAGCAAAAAGTTTTTGTAGGTCATAAAACGGAGAATATCTTCCATGAGATAAAACTATGACAAGAGAAGGGGAAAAGGAGTGGGAGAAACAGCATTCATGGATGAAGAGACTTGGCCGTACCAACCTGCATGATGATTCAGTCCAAACCTCCATAATCTCACACTGATATCTCTCCCATTCCCTCATCACGACTCCAATTATGATCACAACTGTTATGTCCAACATTGCCATAGCAATGTTAACAAACATTGTCACAAGACAGTAAATCTGCCAAATTCAAGAGAGATAAAACATCCAAATGTTTGACAGTGATGCTATCAAACCACTGCACTGCACTTAAGTCTGACCGCCTACACTTGCTGTCTGAACTCAAATCCATCTTCAGACAGGGGATTTGACTGTTTCACTACAGCAGCTCTAGTGCTGATGATGAGGTGTTGAAGGCGCTCTGGTGGAAGCAGGTTGATCCTATAGAAGTTTCTATATATAAGTCCAACATTAAAATAGCATTACAGCCACATCTGGTCTGCCGTTAGCTCTCCCCAAGCAAGGATCTGGCTCTAAATCGTTGTGTGTGTGAGTGTGTGTGAGAACCTGGAGAGTGATGTAACGTCCTGATTGATGTATTGTACTGTAAATCCTAGTAATACTCTGTTATACCACACCTTTTTACGTGTCTTAAAGAAAACTAAATGGCCGATCTGCAGAGTGCATATTGGTTTGTTTGCATGTCTATGTGTTAAAAGGCTAGAGGTCAAGTTATTAAGCACAGATAATCAACATTTTTCATGCGATTAAGAGCATAATCACTGTCACGAGGGAACCTGGTACAGTGTGTCTAGACTGGAAGGCCAAAGGTTGCTCATTGTTACAGCTATCCAACAGAGTTTACAACAGTTAAGGTGGCACATTATTTTTAAGAGCAGTTCAACTGGTGTTGTGTTTAGATAGTAACCCTAGATTTGCAAAAAAACCTCTTGTGAGACCCACTTCCTGATGACCCAGCCTAACCTTAACCATTCTAAATCAATGCCTAACTTCAACTATCTAACCTTAACCATTTTAAGTCAACGCCAAACCCTAACCATCAAACCTTAACCATTCTAAGTCAATGCCTAACCTCAACCATCTAATCTTAACCATTCTAAGTCAATGCCTAACCTCAACCATCTAATCTTAACCATTCTAAGTCAATGCCTAACCCTCAACCATCTAATCTTAACCATTTTATGTCAACGCCAAACCTTAACCATCAAACCTTAACCATTCTAAGTCAATGCCTAACCCTCAACCATCTAATCTTAACCATTTTATGTCAACGCCAAACCCTAACCATCAAACCTTAACCATTATAAGTCAATGCCAAACCTCAACCATGTAAACCTTCACCATTCTAAGTCAATGCCTAACCTCAACCATCTAACCTTAACCATTATAAGTCAATGCCTAACCTCAATCATCAAACCTCAACCCTTCTAAGTCAATGCCTGACCATTGGGAAGAAGAAGTTAGTTTTGTGTCTGGTTCAGGTGAGATTTATTCACTGTGCAGTGGAGACAGAAGTTCACAAGAAGCTATAGAATTCTCTCTGACCAGAATGGGTTTCTGGCCAGGGTTTTGTACAAGTTTAAAGGAAACAACTGAATAACCAAAAGCTGAGAAGACATTCAACTCAAATGTCCATCGCAGTGGACTCAATACCGTCTGCTCCATCAAAGCAACGGTGCTTTCATTAGTTAAGGTTTGAAGTTCTGGCACCACTCCGCAGTGAAGAAAACTCATCTAAACCAGACTCATTGGGAGAACTTTTCCTTCCACACCATCTGGCGTTTAACCATTGGCAGTCAGTGCATAGCCTAAACAATCTAACCTTAACCATTCATAGTGAATGTCTAAAGTCAACCATTAAGCTAGTATCTACCTCCCACTCCAAGTACTCCTGCAATAAACTCCTCTCTTCTACAACTCTTCTCTTTTCTGGTGACGTCCTTAAAAAAGATCCGGGATGTTGTATTATGATTTTAAACCGCCAAGATAAATGTCTTACTGTCCATGGTGTTGTAAGGGAGACATAAAAGACATTTGGGGTGTCTTTTGGTAATTTGACTAGATAGTCTCGCTGTTTCACTTCATGCCAGCTTGTCTGAATCCCCAACCATAACCATCTACATTTAACTATTTAAAGTGAATTCCTAACCATAACCATCTAACCCATCTAACCTACCTCTTACCTAACCTGTCAACCTAAATGACAGAATGTAACATCATGTTAGAGCTTAGCATAACAACCTATATGTGGGCTTTCTGATCTGATTTGGTGCTTCTATGGTTAAGGTTTAGTAGGTTAACTAAGCCTAAACTAATAGAAATAGACTACAGTGGCCATGTTGATTCTTATGAAGGAATATTTATTATCTTTACACAATGTACACAGCAGTCACATTCTGTGTCACAATGGTAGAAGATACATCAGGCAGTAGTTGGTTTTTGTGCATTCAGTCTATGTGTTGCTCAACATTATTGTAAGATAAAATATACTACTATAATACAAGTCATATCCTTTATTAGCAATGACAAAGGATAATATTTCCAACATAACCAATGCGAGATGCAGGCTGCCAATGATTCTCATCAGTGTCTTTAATAGATGTATACTGATGTATGCATCGAACATGCATATGCTGATGCATGCACCATAAACAACTTTCCCAGACTAGCACACACAGATTTAAGACCCTTGTTTCTATGTGTACTCTCTTTACAGCCATATTCCCCGAAGGCAAGACATGGGTTCACCGCAATAAACCAAAGAAACCTCAAGAAATCCATATTTACTTTAAGTGACAAGAAAAACTTTGACTGGCTGATGTTAACCTCTGTCACCTTGTTTCTTCATCTTGTGGGTTTGAGAGCTTGGCTGCAAGCTAAACTTTGGAGCTTCAGTGGCTTGCATAAGTTTACACACCCATGCTAAAGTTGATTAAAAAGAGGAATAAAAAAACAGCTTTTGGAAATTGATCTTGAGGCCTAAATCAAAAAAATGTAGAAAAATTCAACCTTTTAAGGACACTGATTTTCTTTATGAATGAATAATGTATTGTAAATAAATAAATGTTCTTCCTTAAAATACAAGGGGCATAAGTATACACCCCCCTATGTTAAATTCCAATAGAAGCAGGCACATTTTTATTATTAAAGGCCAGTTATTACATGGATCAGGACACTATGCATCCTGATAAAGTTCCCTTGGCCTCTGGAATTAACCCCCCCCCCCCACACACCATCTCATACCCTTCAACATACATAGAGATAGGCATGGAGAACTTTCCATAAGATCATCTCTTAATGCAAATCAAACCAGCTATTAAAAGGTTGGATTGTCTTTAGAATTTTGATTAAGATCAAATTCCAAAAGATGTTTCTTTATGTTTAATGTTTTTTTAATAAACTTTTGCATGGGTGTGTAAACTTATGCAAGCCACTGTACATCTTGCATCTAGCCAAGATTAGAATAATTATACGTCCCTTGTGTTACAGCAACAACGTTTTCGCTTCAAATGTGAGTGGGGCGAGCTCAACTTGTTCACTGAACGCATTCATATCGCTGCGGGTTGAGCAACAGATACAGAGCTCTATACACACTCATACATGTAGGCACACACACGCACTCAGAAACACAAGGCCGCTGCATTCCACCGCCGTGAAAGTGCTTTCATGTTTACAGCAGAACAAACAGAGGACGGCTTCACCTCGTGTGTTTATCTGTAAAAACCCCGTTTCCATGACCGCCTTCCCTCCTAGCAGTGAGAAACATTAAGAACATTTGCTCTGACGGATTAGAGTTTAACAAGCAGTGAGTGTTCAAGAACAACTGAGTTTGTTGTCATTTGTAAGGATCATTTACATTCAGGCTTGACAGTATTATTAGCTTATGTACAAAGGTCATGTCAAGGATGGGATCAAGTGTTTAGTTAAGTGAAATACTGGTAACTATGACCGTTACATTTATCATGTTAAAGGATAATTGGGATTTATTCCAACAAGGGTCTTATTATAAAGCTCCATTGATCAATTTTGAACTTACAGTAATGGTAATGCTTTTAGTTCCCTCCCCCCCCCAATTTACAATATATTTCAATGCAAAATATGAATTCTTTCACTCCAAGCCTACAGACACTTTGCCCTTTATCATTTAAAGGTCTCATGACGTGGTGCTCTTTGGACCCTTTTATATACTGTAGACCTTAGTGGTCCCCTAATACTATATCTGAAGTCTCTTTTATATAGACCTTAGTGGTCCCCTAATACTGTATCTGAAGTCTCTTTTATATAGACCTTAGTGGTCCCTAATACTGTATCTGAAGTCTCTTTTATATAGACCTTAGTGATCCCCTAATACTGTATCTGAAGTCTCTTTTATAAAGACCTTAGTGGTCCCCTAATACTGTATCTGAACTCTTTTATATAGACCTTAGCTGTCCCCTAATACTGTATCTGAACTCTTTTATATAGACCTTAGTGGTCCCTAATACTGTATCTGAAGTCTCTTTTATATAGACCTTAGTGGTACCCTAATGCTCTATCTGAAGTCTCTTTTATATAGACCTTAGTGATCCCCATAATACTGTATCTGGGGAGAAGTGGGTGAAAAGTGAAGGTTAGGGGGTGTGCCCTTGACAAACTCTCACTTTGCTTGTTTGAAAGCCATGATGTCTCTCTTTCATGGGGGGGATTTCTCTAGGTGGGCAAAGCAGAGAAAGGGGAGGTAATCTTGCCCCTTATGACCTCATAAGGAGCAACATTCCAGATTTCATCTGAGCTTTCATTTTCTCAAAGACTG
Source organism: Etheostoma cragini (assembly GCF_013103735.1). Lineage (NCBI taxonomy): Eukaryota > Metazoa > Chordata > Actinopteri > Perciformes > Percidae > Etheostoma > Etheostoma cragini. The sequence continues at coordinate 23,836,158 of NC_048423.1, read as the reverse complement.
AGGAGTATACCCAGGAAATGGTTTACAGCTATTGCAATTTCTAGCCACTGGGGGACCATACGCAGGGGGGGGGGGGGGGGGGGGGGGGGGACTTGATGCCATGATATCCTTAAAATAATCTGTGTATCATATCCTAACTTTTTTTATAGACTCTCTGTTTTCTACATTTTTCTTTTCATGTGTTATTGAATAATTGTAGGGCACCCAACATGCCAAACCTCCTGAGGGTTTTTGAGGTTTCCTCTACATGTCCTTTGCATGTGAATGTTTCTGCATGTTTTTTTTTCTTTAACATGCTAAATAAATCAAATCAGTTCTGTCTCACATCTCTCAACGACCTGTTTCTAGATGACGACGACGGCTATTCTCATTAAAAAAAGGTCTTCGGTAATGTAAGCAGTACAGTACAGTATGCAGCCTGCTAGGAGTTAAACAGCATCAGACGTAGCGAGAAACATAAACAGATGATCAGACAGATTAGCCAAACTTAACTGGAAGAGAAAATGAAGGCAAATGGAAATATGATTTCAGCTGTAAACAACCATCATCTCATGACAGATGGAAGAAAGTCCCAGAATTTTCCTTTAATGGCTGTGGCCAAGATATTCATTTTGTAAGTATGACACATTGGGTTTGTGGCTGGACGGGCGAACCTTTCAATCTTTTGACAAGCCAGGAAGATGAAGAGCTCTCTTCCGCCTAACATTTACATTGTTTGCCCTTAAGCAAGGCATGAAGTCCTGCTCTGTGGCTAACGTTCTACTCTTCTCAGGCCTGAAACTGATCGAATGTGAAGCAGATTGCTCCTTGAAAAGAGAAAGTGTTCTCAATTGCCTCCCCTAGATGACTGTAATCTACAAATTGTGTGACAGTCCCACATTCCTTTAAGCCTGAATGTATTGTTGTATTGTCATGAACCAAATCTAGGTAATGCAATAAGGCAAACTGGAAGCAGGGTCTGGGAAAGTACAGTCCTCTGTTCTGTTTTGGTTTGAAGTCAGTGGATGTGGTTGGAGGATGGGGATAGTGGGCAGAGAATGTTCGTATTTCTGTGTGTGTGTGTGTGTGTGTGTGTGTGCAGGACTTGTGTGTTGGGTAGAGGGTCTAGCCAGCTCTCGTCTCGCTCCATTTGCCATCAAACCCCAGCTGAAATAAGGAACACATGGGAGCCGTTTCAAAGCTCCCTCATTGCCGGTTAAAAATCTAAATTTCCCCCGCGACTTCTTGCTGTCTCTCTTCAACCCTCCGCCCATCCCTCATCATGCATACCCTTTGTGCTTGGAACTGTTCGCCCGGAACAGGCAACACCAATCGACCTCAAAATTTCCATTCGGAAAAAGAAAAGGAAAACCAAAATAAACAGATGATGAGGAAAAAGAGAAGAAAGACGTGAAACAACGCTCGCGTGCACCGCGGAGATGGGGAGGGCAAAGTCTGTGCCAACTGTGTTATGGTTGGCAAACCTCTGAGTGCCTGATCCACAGATGAGAGAGGGAAAGGAAGAAAAAAAAACAACAGAACCGGGCGGTCGCCGGCCGCTGTATGTTTGAACCATGGGAAAAATTTCACGTGGTTGTGATTTTTATATTAAAGTAATGGGGGTCTATCAGTGTCTGAGATGTACAGATGGGAGGCCTATGCACCGGCTGCTGTGTGTGTGTGTACGGGAGTGTATGTACATTTACGGTGTTATTGCCGTAAGCATGTGTGTTGGAAGATAGACTGCATTTCACTCCCTAATTGCACCTAATGATGGCACTTGAGAAATGCCACAATAAATGGTAGGTTGGATGAAGTGTGAAGAGGAAAATAACGTCCTTGAGTACTATTCTCCATTTCAGTATTATATGAAAGAAAATTGAACATTTCATAACATATCAGGCTTCGACTAATGTCTGAGCTTGCTGATGTGCAACACATGTATGAGGCCAATTGTTTTTTCAATAAAAAAATCAGATATGATCCACTTAGTCTCAAACAGTACTTCCTTTCATGTCAAATTAACCAATATACAGTTGTGGTCAATGCCAATGTATTGCAAATATCACTCCATTTTGTCTTTAAGTTAATAACCATCATATCAGTGTCTGTTCGGGGGGGTTTGGCCCTTTATTAGTTCCATAAAGCCAAATTTGCTAAATCTCGGCCAGTTTTTACTCACTTCAGAATTGAATTTCTGAACTTTTTTCGGTCTATCCAAATTATTAATAATCAGAAAACCATCTATGTAGCCGATATGCTGCGAGATTCTTTTAAGGAATTATGATTATATATGTGTATTATACTTTATGTATTTTGTATTGATTTCTATCTCCTTTTTCAGCTGTACATGTTTTTTATTTATACATACTCATATAATTAATACAATGTATCTATTTTTATTTTTTATGTTCTTTATAATTTTTTTAAATTTTTATAAATTTTTATATTGTTCCCTGGGTGGCAATTAACGTCTTTTTTTTAATAGCATGTATGCCGATTTGTTTAAACATTGTATAACTTGTTTGTAAAATTTGCCATTAAAAAAAAAAAAAAAAGCCCTTCATTCAGTCAGTTTTCCCAGAATGCCTTTCCCATTCAAATCACTGTCTGGGCAGGATGTCTTCTGTTGTCAGGACAGGTTCTTTCCCTCAGCGAGCAACCCTTCCAGGCCTGTTGTTACACCGAGTGTCGTGTTTAAGCTCCCCATTTATCTCCCATCACTTGGCTTGAAACCTGGCCTTATTTGTGTGTGTGTGTGTGTGTTTCTGTTCAATGGGTGGTCTAATGCTGGTTAATACCAAGACTGTGTCTTGACTTTAGCAAGGCAAGATGAGACTCTCCAGCTAGTAAATCATCACAGATTCAAAAGCCTGGAGACCTTTGGCCTTTCATCTGTTGTCCTACAACCTGATGGATTTCACTCGCCCCTTCAGTGAATGGTATCACCACTAAGCTCCATAGGGTGTGAGCTGCTTGTTTTGAAAGGATGATGATAAATTGTTATAATTGTTCACTTGTTACTTTCAGAAAAATCCCTTCCGGCATGGCTTTTGCTCAGTTTGTGCCTGTTCTGACATTTGCATGCATGCAGCGTGACAGAAGGTTTGTTGAAACCAAACGTCCCATTACTCTGGGAAACCACTATAGAGACTTGTTTGTTTGCATAGTTGTTATTCTCATCACTAATAAGAGTATGCCAACCATATTTTTCGCGGTTTTACTCCGACTTGATGTGTGTTGCCAGTGAAATCCTGAAACTTAAACATGCTTGACTCTACTTCAGGAATATGAGCACGCTTAACTCCCATGCTTGCATATCCTAAAAACCAAGTCTTGGATTAGGATCTGGTGTATGTGATTTAAAAGAAAAAGCTTTGTTGATTAAACACGTTTAATTTTGCACCCCAGGCACACTCGTATTTTACAGAGAAAGTGGTGTGTGTGTGTGTGTGGTGATTGACTGCTGGAACACTGGTATTTGCTTTTGACTTGTGCCAATACAAATTTGGGGATTGATACAACTATCAGCTCCTCAAAACAGTGATTCACTGATACATGTATCTGAGGGAAAGGAGTGGGCAGGAGAACAAAACCAAAGGAACAGCATTCATGTGTCATGCTATACATCAGATTCCCTCTCATTACTCCAACCCCAGATATTTGCAGGGTTTCACACGTCCTTCATACTGTAAAGTAGTGTGGTTTTTTTGGTTTGCCTGTGCCCAGATGGGATTTCTCCCTCTTGGCTATCCATGAGAAGAGGGTCCTGTTCCTGAGTCAGACGGCAGGATTAGTGGTAACAGTGCTTTGCCCTGGAGATGTACTGTACTGTACGGATGGGATAGAAAGCCTGTAACTTTAAAAACAGAACAAAAAAACATGTCACTACAGATTAACGACGATGCATTTATAATCTGCTCTTGTGGGAGTTCAATGGCTTTCAAGGGACCCCGGGGTCACGCAGCCCGCTGTACCCTAAGGGCCGTGTCAAACTATTCTTGTAAAAACCCCAAAAAAATCCCAGTGGTTGCGTTTACAAGGTTTACAAAGCAGATAGAGAAAGAAGAAGAAGGAGGGATGGATGGTGAGAAGGTGAGTTTTGCTCTTGCTTGCTTGCTTGCTCGATGGATGGATGGATGGGAGCCAAGGGAAGACTTGGCAGGAATTTGCAGGATATCTGTGGTTGGACTTGGAAGAGAGGACGAGTGGTCGAGATGCTTTTTAAACGGAGACAGAGAGAAACGGGTGCTTTGGACCTACATCCAGATCTTCAGATTTCCAACTGTGGTCTGAAAAGTAAAAGCAGAGTTTTGTCTGCAACATCCAAGTCACTCCTTTATGTCCTTTAAGTTGGTGCTTCGTGCAATCGACACTAATCCCGTTTGGTCTTCCTTGTCTCAAGCAAATCTCCTTGTTTGTTTGGTTCTGAGACCGAGTTTGACTCTTTGTTTCAGTGGAGGCCTCTCCCTCTTCTTCTGCGGTGGGTTTGAAGACAAGGATCTGTGTAACCCAACGTCACTCGATCTCTTGATTCAATGCACACGTAATTATCTGAGAAGGGTGTTTGTGTATGTGGGTCTTGCAGTGATCGGCGCTTGTGTCGTCTGGATTCATAACTTACAAGATTCAAGTGTAACTGAGCTTACTTGTGGTTACAAGACATTTCCTGAGTCCAGGCTGTTTCAGATTGGTTAATATATGTATTAGAGGTATTGAAGCTTATGATACACATGCTTTTAACAGCATGTCTGCATACATGAACAAAAGGTAGAAAAATGGACATTTCTCCCCATGAAGAAGTGGAGTTTATCTCCAGGAGCTTACATGTACATTGTGTTTGACACAGAGCTGACTCTCCCCTCCCAGTCCTTTGTCCACAAACGTCTCCTCTGTGTAACCTAACCGCAGGGACAATCATCATTCCTCAGCTATTAGCACCAAATCTTTGGCCCGGCCTGAATGTGAGGAGATGTTGTGTTGTCAGCTGGAGGGCTCTGGTTTCTCCCCAGATGAGTGGAGAAAGGGGTCAGTGACGCCTGTCAACGACCCCCAACGGCCCCTGGTTTCCTGTCCAGGGACCACTCAATGGCCTCCATTACGTGTCATTGAAAAAACCAAAATGGCCTCTGCTCTAGATTTCCACCCAGGAGTCTTTATCATGATAGCGGCTTGGCTGAAACTCAAGAGTTTTCATAATGAATGCCTACTGGAAGCACAAGCAAGCAGTTGAATATATAGCTCCGATATAGGTCATTTACCATGAAAGGCAATAAGGTTCTTTGTCCGATCTCGGAGATTGGACGTCTTTTCATGGGTGTAATTTTTCTTTGCTGATGTCAGCGATAGGCAACTGTAACTTCAGAAGGTACTGGGATGCTTGGCCAGCAGGATGAAAGACCCCAAAAGAAAGTTTGGAAAGTAATTGTTGAGTTTGTCAGATCACGAGTGGACTATTTTAAAATGAAAGCAACCCTGTGAAAGTTGCAGGAAGCAGCATAACGTTTAACACAAAGCAAACACATTCTTCTTATGCAAAAATATTGAAGTTGGTTCTGTCTGCAGGATCTGCTGTTTTTATGTTCAGCGTGGCACTGCTTGGTGCTCTAAATGTCAGAGCAATTTTCCTCCTAGCTGAAATGAATTCCTCCTGCTCGACTCTGGGAATGAAAAGGAACTTGAACTTAAAATCTTATTGCTGGAAAGCTTAAAGCCCTTGTAGAAATTGAGAGTTGTACCTGTGGTGTGACTTTCTTTGCCTGTGAACATGGTCCAGGAAGGCTGTCCCGTGAACCAGCAGTAAAAACTTTCCACGGGTAACGTCTCGCGGTCTCCTCGCTCACCTCGCTCACGTAGTCGAGCTGTTTTCTTGAGCCTCCCGGCCTCGAGTCAGTGGGTCAATATTTGCCTTTAACTTTTGACCTGTGTGTTTACCCACCTCTTTACCCAATTATTGCCATCACTGCAGTCTATATAAGAGAGGCCCTTTAAACCGTGGAACCAAAACTCCTGTGTAGAAGGTTCAGTCACTGCAAATAGTGTGAGAGTTGTGGTTTTTCTTTAAAAGACATTGCGTGATATGTAAGGATTTAGAAGGCTGATACTTAATAGGGAACATGTTAGGATTAATTTCAGGTGACAAAACACACAAAAAATTGAAATTAGGGATGATGTAATCATGAAGTAAGGACACATACTCTATTGATGACTCACTTTGATGCATTGTTTACTTTGCTTTTTAAGAGTAACTGTAATATGTAAGTACTCAGATCTAGGCAAGACAATGGGTAAATTCAAAGATATCTGGAAGGAAATTAATATTTAACAATTAATGATTAACATTGTGAAGTCTGTTCCCCAATAGCTATTCATTGTCCAGATCTCAATATTTAGGAACTACATATAACAGATTCATTGTTCCAGACTTGTAAATCACTGTTAAAATCTCCAATTTTCTCATATGTCGGGATTAACCCTTGTGTTGTCTCCCCGTCGACCACAAAATTCTTTTTTTCTTGGTCAAAATTTAAATCCAACCTTTTTTTCAACGTTTTGGTCGTTTTTTCGACACTATTGTTGCTTTTCCTGATGTCTTTGTCACTTTTCTCTACGTTTTAGAAGCTTTTTCCAACGTTATTGTCACCTTTTTCCACTTTTTTGTCACTATTTTAAAAAATAACAGTGTTTTTGTTGGAGAGAGCAGAAAACTGAAGTGGTCCACAGATATGTCGGACGTCTCCGTATTGATCATATTACCCTTCATAAAGTTCATAAAGCTGTTTTGGGAATCTTTTCCCGACATTTTTGTCACTTTTTTTCAACATTCTTTTATTGTTTGTTTTTTCAGATGCCATAAAATTGAAAAAAAAAAAAGTACTGAACTGATCATTTATTTTACTAGTGAACAGCATTGTAGGGAACCATCCAAGTTATTATTATTTTGATGATTTGGAAAGAAAACCCCCAATGTCTCATATAGAAGCTTTTTGAAAACAGGAAGGTTAAAAATAGGGACGTGTAAAGATGGTAACCCAACATCTTAAGTTCAAGTTTAATAATTAAGTTCAGGCATACCTCGGATAGTTAAGGTAAGAATAAGTTGTTGGGAAGCGAGTCTCAAAAACGTTTTTGCGAGTTTTGAAAAAAAATCTAGGTTTCATCATCTCGACACAACCTGATATTTAGGATAAATGTGTGTATCCACAGCTAAAGGGTTATTAAAATCATGCAACGCATCAACCCTATTTACAAAACTACACAACCACAGCATAAACAACTAACACTGTCTGAACTATTATTACTGCTGTTGCAATTAAAGCCACAACCACATATCACATGTGCTAGAGTCTGCTGTAATAATCCAGACTGCTGCGACCTGCTTTAAACACATCCCCAGACTAATAGGCTCATTACAGCTCTGCTGTGAGTACACGGGGTCAGGAATTCTGCACACACACACACATTAATACAACAGTATTGTGTGTGCATGTATAGCAGGTATATGCAAATACACCTTTAAGAACATGCACACATGTGAACATTCTCCATGCTTTTGCAAAAACATAGTTCCTTTTCCTTCATGCCTGACATGCCGACATGAATGCAGGCGGACAATGAAAGGCACGCACACACACACACACACACACACACACACACTATCACAAACTCACTCAAATGTCCTGCTACCCATCCATCTGTACATCCATTCATCCCCGGCTCTACAGGCACCCATAGCGTAGCCAAAGATGTTTGTGTAAAATTAGTAGTGAAACCACATCCTCTCTGATTGGATCTGTGGACCTGCTCCGTCTCTGGGTGGCTGTGCAAACAAACTGAGCTGGACCATTACAGCCTGGCTCCTCTGTGGCTTCACACACACACACACACACACACACACACAAACATACACTGGAATACAGGAACATTTGCTTGCATGCGCCTAAACAAACACAACTTAAGTTGGGTTTTAGGGAAATTAAATCCTACACCTTTATCTTCTTTAACCCTTATTTATAAAACCCAGAGCTTAGCAGGTACACACATTTTTACAATATTTGTATTCCTGCACTCACCTGCGTGAGGTAAGTTGGACCAGTAATAGGTTTGTTGGAAAGTGGACGACACAATAGGGATGTCAGAAAGTTAAGTCAAAGATCAGGAAGTATTTACATACAGTGGTTTGAATAAGTTTACACACACATGCTAAAATTTATTAAAAATAGGAATAAAAAGTATCTTTTGGAAATTGATTTTAATGCCTTAATTCAAAAAAATTAGGAAAATCCAACCTTTTAAGGACACTAACTTTGTGAATGAATGATGTATTGTAAATAAAAAAATGTTCTTCCTTAAAATACAGGGGCACAAGTGATTTGCATTGAGAGATGATATTATGGAAAGTTCCCCATGCCAATCTCTATGTATGGTGAAGGGTATGTGATGATGTGTGTGTGTGTGTGTGTGTGTGTGTGTGTGTGGGGGGGGGGGGGGGGTTAATTCCAGAGGCCAAGGGAACTTTATCAGGATGCATAGTATCCTGATCCATGTAATAACTGGCCTTTAAAAATAAAGATGTGCCTGCCTTTATGGGAATTTAACATAGGGCGGTGTATATTTAACATTTGTTTATTTACAATACATTATTCATTCACACAGAAAATTGGTGTCCTTAAAAGGTTGGATTTTCCTAAATTTTTTGAATTAAGGCTTTAAGATAAATTTTCCTCTTTTTAATCAACTTTAGCATGGGTGTGTCAACTTATTCTAGCCACTGTGTGTGTGAATGGCAGCTTCTCTGCCACAGTCTGCATGTGATTTACCTGATCTATCAAAGAGTTGCTAGAAAACCGAAATCAATGCAGCAACTGTTGTACCAAGCTTTAATCTCCAAGTTTATTAAAATAGTATTACTGTGAGACACAACATGACTCAGCAGCAAAGAGGCCATAAAACACCACCTTATCTTTGGTGTGTTCTTCCTCACAGTGTTCCAGTTCCTAGGCCAAGTCGGCCTGTTTCACTGGTCCGTTGGCTCTGATTTTCCAGTGAGCCTGCTTATATAACTGGCTGATGAGGGCCGCCTGCCTGCTTTCTGTTCCCATCCACCCCCTCCATTATTTTCCTTTCATTTTTCCCCGAATCATGCCTGCAGCTCTCTGCTGCCTCACCACATCCTTGTCTCCTCATCTTGCTGTCTATATATATTCTGTTATTCTGTCTCTTGTAATTAAACCTGAGTCTACAGGTCATTTAGGAACATTTCCATTGTTTGGCCGGAGTAGAATCACATCTTATGGGGGAGAGCAAAACGTTCAGGCAGACAAAATGTAACAGATGTTACATGACGAAATCACAAAATACACATTAGAATGACAATCGACCAACATAAAACATTTAAATGAGCTAAATCTTCCCAGATGCTTCAACCTTGGATGGACATGGGGTTTGGGGGCTGGGGGTTGGGGGGGGGGGGGGGGGGGGGGGGGGGGGGGGGGGGGGGGGGGGGGGGGGGGGGGGAGTCTGAGAGAAGGCTTTAATTTGATAGAGCAAATACAATTATAACTGCTCTTCTTTCTTTGCATGATTTTGCCAATCAACCAATGTTGGTTTTGTGAAGAGAGACAATGTTGGAAATGTGTTGAAGGGAATACAAAACAGCAAATGACAGTATGTTGGCCTTTCAGAATTCATAGAAATGTGGGAAGCCTGAATGCAGCACTATTCAGACTACTGTTGGGTCCTTTCATCTATGGTGTCATCCAAACCCACATACACTGACACAACAATTAGTATAGCGGTCATGTGACCGTGAGGTGATGGCCGGATGGTTTTGACGGCGGTTGTGACAGTGGACTGGTAGGACATTAGCCTGGTCCCATCGGACTCTGGTACATTAGCCTGGTCCTATCAGAGCCTGGTCCATTAGCCTGGTCCTACCGGACTCTGGTACATTAGCCTGGACTCTGGTACATTAGCCTAGTCCTACCGGACTCTGGTACATTAGCCTGGTCCTACCAGACTCTGGTACATTAGCCTGGTCCTACCAGACTCTGGTACATTAGCCTGGACTCTGGTACATTAGCCTAGTCCTACCAGACTCTGGTACATTAGCCGGGTCCTATCAGACTCTGGTATATTAGCCTGGACGTACCGGACTCTGGTACATTAGCCTGGACTCTGGTACATTAGTCTGGTCCTACCGGACTCTGGTACATTAGCCTAGTCCTATCAGACTCTGGTATATTAGCCTGGTCCTAACACACTCTGGTCCATTTTATTAGTCCAGAGAGTCTGGCCCCTCTCCTTTGACAAGTGTTAACTTCCTTGAAGGTGGGTCTTCTGTTGAAGTTTAAAACTATTAGATCTGCCCGGAGCCACTCTGGATCGACCAGAACCAATCACTAACGTTTGGTCGTGATGTCGGCTTAGCATCGCTAGAGTTAGCCTTAGCTAACTCCTTCACCACTGACGGACCAAGCTGGAAAATCAAACTTTTCACAAGTCCCGTGGGGAGGAGGGCCACAACATCATGGCCCCCCACAAAACTCAGCAAGGATTCTTCTTTCTCTGGCTTTAACTTCTAGAAATTCGGCAGCGTTGCCCCAACGGACCCAATAACTTTGCTCGCATCTTCCTCCGCCGCCATTACGGAACTACATCTCAAACTAGCGCATAACCTCAACATCATCGTTCACAGCCACTCCCTCTGTTCTAGGATTGGACCAGCAAAGATGTGGCAAGAGAAAACCCAAGAACATACCACAAACCCAGACGGAGTACTGAAGGAAAATGAAAATTAAGCAGGTCTGCAGAGACTGGTCCCCTTAAAGTAAAATGTTACCTGGGTAAAAATCTTGTGTCTTGCCCTGTACTTGTTCCGTGATTCCTTGTGGTGATGGTCATGACAGTGGTCGAGACAGTTGCATTTGTGTGTTTTGGGACACATCCAGCACCCCAACTTCCTCCCTACACACATTTTCAGTCTTATACTAGACGCACCTGTCATAAGTACCACAGCCACTAGCAGTCATACTACACTCACAGTAATTAATACTTGGAATGCATTCAAATTAGAGTTCTTCAATTTTCGTGGCTACATGTCCAAATGGTTCACGAGAACAGCCTGAATGGCTGTATGCTATATTAGCGTTCATACATTATGGCATAATCTCATTCCATATTCAGGTGTTACATTATCAGGATAGTGTTTCTCATGGAATCTCATCCTTAAAAAACGTACGAAACAGAGGCTGCCAACATGACCTTTGACCTGGAAGCCGCTCGGTAATGGCTTTGGATGTGGCTGTGGGAAAATAGTGTCGGTGATAAAAGCGAGGAAGATGAGTCAGATGAGTCGGAGCGGGGGTGTCGGAGCGGCAGCGTATCTTGTTTGGACAGCGGTTTCCTCAGTTGTAGAACAAGTGAAGGGCGGGTTAACTACTGCTGCCCTCAGCAATCAGGAGAGGGAAAGGAGCGGACATTTGTCTCTGTAGTGCTGTTAAACATAGTCATGATTTATTATCAGGGAAGTCTCACTTTTGTAGTTTTGGCCGGCATTTTTATTGGTGACAACAACACTGTGGGTTTTGTGCTAAGATTTGGGAATGCAACGATGTCCCATGAGGCATGCTACTATCAGTAGCTAGATATTTTAGGAAGAGAAAAAAAAGTTAAATGGTAAAATTATGACCCAAACCTTTCCATTGAAAACAATAATTAGAGTTTGTGGACCGACTTCCTGGTTCATTGTTAACCAACTGCACTTGGCATTGTGTGTGCTCCAAATGTCAATATGACAGACATTTATGGTGTGCTCACTTTAGATTTTTCCTCCAAATGAAGTGGTTTTGAATGCGTGGCTAAGCTGTTTGTCGTGTTTCTTGCCTGGTCTGACTTTGTTGTAGCAATGTTGCGATTGCTTTGGTGATCCCAATCTTATCATGACAGATAGAAATGATAAGACAAAAATACGTCCATTTTGGTATGCCAAAATGATCCTTTATTTTCTTAGTATCTCATCTGCTTCCATTACATTTTGTAACTGAATGTGAAGAAGTACTGCTTTACACAAAAGAAACAAACAAAATGGCCCAATTTTTTACTAGTTGTTTTTCATTGACTTATTGGTCACATGGGGGCAGTGGAACTAACTGGGAAGACGTCCAGCAGACACGGAGACACGTAAGCAGTCGTTTGGAGCAGTGCTGGTGTCCACCTGATGAGTTTAAGTCAACTGTATTTTAAGCTATGTTCCACCATCTTCTGTGGGGGGGGGGGTAGCTCTATAGGTGTAAATTTGATGGTGTACAGTGGGTTTATTACGGCCTGTTTGTGCTAAAAGACGAGCTAAAAGATTATTAAGATGTTAAAAAAGCTCCTTAGACTGTAAACAAAAAAGGTCTGTGTGTGGATCACAACAATGATCTACAACACACTCGATCGGTATTTGTTATTACATATTCACATCACGTTTTTATAATGAGCTTCGCATCCCACTTTTCCTTTTCTATTGCTCCCTCTCTCCCTCTCTCCCTCTCTCGACAGACCACCTCAGATCATCTGTTCCAGAGCTACACGTCACAGAAAGAAGACCCATCGCTGCGCTTCACCTGCTGTTCCCAGCATTCCTTGCTCCTTCTTTGCTGAGCTGCTGTAATCCTGGGGGCCATGGATAAAATAAACACACAGTGGATTACACTCAGTGTGTGTCTGTGTGTGTGTGTGTGTAGGGGGATAAAAGAGATGAAACAGAGGATGACTATTGCCAGTGCAGTGTAATCCATTTGCAAGAAGTTGTGTGTGTGTGTGTCCATGAAGGACCCTCTCACCAGGTAGGCCCATTCATCACTAATGATGGTCTGTGTGCACTGGGCTTACTGTAGATCCCCAGTTCTCAGACAGACACACACACTCACACACACGTTGGGGCCACCCAACTTTCTGCGCGCTCCTTTTAACAGTTTTTTTTCGTGGTTTCACAGACCATCTCTATTCAACAGAAAAGCAATGGCTAAAATAATGGGAAATGTAAATGCTCCTACACACACATGGCCCACCCAAGGATAAATGTTAAGAGATTAATGAAACATGCAAATATTCAGGGGGTTCATCTAGCTCCGTCCCCCCTACCGTGTCTCTTTCACATGCACGAGGACCATCAATATGAACGCCAAAGGGCCTGTACTGTATGCACCATTTGAATGTTAATCCTCCAGAAAAGAACAATTGTTTTGCCGTTGCAGTGGATGGGGGTCGGGGGGGTGGTGGTTAAGAAACATCGAAGCGGTTTGAACATGGTAATGAACTTGAGAGGTCTAGCTCCAGAGTTGGACAATAAAGTCCGCCTGAGCATGACATGGTATGAGGTTCCTGCTGGTCTTTATCCCCAAACACACACACACACACACACACGCCATGCTCAATTCTGTTTCCTCCCTTGACCTCCTTAACATGTCCTAACCCAGGGATGGGTGGGGGGTGTGGGGGATGATAAAGGTGGGCTAGATGCAGTGTCGAGTCCTTCTCCTCGGCCCGACCCGACTCAACAACAACAGTTGAAATGGCTTACAGATGTGGATAGGCTCATAAATTTGTTGTGAGGGAGGGGGGGGGGGGGGGGGGGGGGGGGGTTGTAGAGCCGACTGGATCTTAGGGGGCTATTTGTGTGTATGAGTTTGGATCTGCACACGCGTGTGTTTGCAAAGTGCGTTTGTGTGTCTGTGCAGTGTGTTTGCATCCATGAGTTTATGTGCACATGTGCATCTATGCTCCAGGTCTCAGTAAAACATCAGGACCAGTGTGAAACATCTTTTATCCATTGGTGTATAGAAATCTATCAAGTAGTCCTGCAGAGACAAAGTGGGGAAGACAAAATCCTGTCTGCTGGCAATTGTTACAACCCAGAATATATTTAGGGGCACTAATATGTAGGTGGACAAGAAGAGCTAGCAGTGCCATAAAGCCCCGTATTCTGCAAATTTTCCGCTTCACATATATATTTTGAGGTTGTACCAGAATAGGTTTTCATTGTTTCATTTTCAAAAAACACCAGATTTTTGTTGTGCTGGACATTGCTGCAGATCCTCTTTTCACCCTGTGTGTTTAGGTCTCTGTTTAACTACAGAGTGAGACATCTCTGTTCTGTCTTATCTTTGTTGGGAGTTGCACATGCTCAGTAGCTCGGTAAGATCCCATCAGCTAGATAACTCTTTCTCCAGCTTTGGTCAGTCCAAGGCAGGATTAGCTGGGAGACTTCTTAGACCAGGGTCACTTGTCGAATACCTGCACAACAGGGACAGGAAGTAGTTCTTTTGGAGATTCTGTTCAACTAGTGGCTGTTGGAGCAGTGTTTTGCCATTGAGAACGAGCTAGCATGCTACGGTTAGCCACCTTGTCTCTAGTGACGTAGACAGCCGTGCAGATGTTGGACAGCTCACCCGGAGACTGAAGACAGAGGACATTCAGAAACCAGATCTCACTCAAAACAGCAAGGAGAGTTTTTTACTAAGTGTGTATGCGTGTGGAAGCACCAGAGACCCAAAATAACTCCCCCGAAAAAGTGTTTTTTCACAATATGGGCGCCAGTGAGACAATACTTGTTGTTAAATACAACAGCAGTTTTGAAAAGTAAGAAAAGCAATAATTTGCAATAATTATCTTTAAGTAATAAAAGTATTGGTATCCACTGAATTCCCACCAAAGGTCTTTGACAAAGAACAACACACCAAAATCCTGAGTTCTTGTGTTGCTGTTTGTTTTTCCAAAGGAAATCCCTTGATCCTGCACTACGTACACATTTATTTCTCCAAACCAAGTTGGAGTTCCCAACTTTAATGAATGATATTTGATTATACGTTATATAACCTAATGCTATGTACACTGCTGCAAGCTATCTAGGTCACATGCCTTTTTTTTATGGCACAAAAGCCACTTCACCACTAGGGATTTGGACTGTCAGCACTCAGATTACACTCCTGGTTCATTTTTAACATGAACTATGCACACACACACACACACACACACACACAC
>NC_048423.1:23805313-23821052 GCF_013103735.1 Etheostoma cragini | reverse complement strand
GGGGCTTGGGGGGTAGAATGAGCTGAGTGTATTGAAGAGAGACAAAATTGAAGGATAAAGTGAAACGTAGAGAGTTTTAGGGCCCTGACACCAAGCCACAGTTGGGACACTGGTAACCATCCATCGGCTGTTTTTTCAGAAGATTGTATTATTATGGATATATAAAAGTTAAAGTTAAAATTACTGTGACCATCATTGTTGGCTGATTTGGCCCGTTGAACTGGACTGGCAGGTAGTCGATGACACAGAGCTATCTGACTGTAGTAAAAAAGTGTTTTCACAGATTTTTAACTCCTTAAATTAAATCAGTGGTGGTAAAAAGTATTCAGCTCCTTTACTTACAGGAAGTAAAAGTACATAAAACAGTATTATCAGCAAAATGGCCAAATGTACAATATGTCATAGGAGAATTATCACTGATGCATTCATGGTCAGAAGTATTTAGTATTTAAACTGGTCATGGTGGAAATTTTAAGTACCATAAAATATGTTTTCCTACAAAAAAACTCATAAATTACAGAGACATTTAGGCATTTTTTGTCAATGATTGGGTCCTAAAAACGTAGAAAACCTGATTTAATCCAAATGAATGTACAAGTTAGTGTCTTTATTTTGACACAAGAAAGAATACAACAGGAAATAACATTAAAATCCTAAAAAAAAAAAATTGGTTCAGAAAACGTGTTGAAATATTCCTGACAATCAATTTAGTGGAGTAAAAAGTACAATATTGCATAATGAAAGTATAAAAAGAAAGTAAGTACAGTAAGTAGAAGTAAGTACATTAAAACTGTACTTGTCCAGTTTATTAGCCTACATTGCATTTAAATTCCTATTCCGAGCATTTTAGACTGTGTTAAAATTTTCTAGAGTCCTCATAGTGGACATTTGTAAGGAAGAGCTGTTCAACTAAAGCCATTCAACTGAGTGTTTAAAGGACTGACGTGAGAGTGGGTAGAACAGGCACATCTGATGGAGGCCCACTCTGATTTGAATCTGAGTTAATGCACAGCGCTTTCAGATTTCAGCCTAAGACAAAGAGGATGCACTGCTGTCAAGGAATGCTTTTGAGATGTCGGAGGACTCAGGATCTCAGGCCTGCAGGGTGCTTGCTGGAAAGTAAGGCCTGCTGATTGAACTAAGATACCAATCTCTTGCGTCTCTATCCCTCCAGCCCCAGTCTCCAGTGCAGATAACAGACTCTGGGTGAAGACAATTGAGTTTGATTCAGCCATCTCTGTCCTCCATCTGGGATTTTGCTCCATAGTTTTGGGAAATCAGGAAGTTGATACAATAGTTTCACGTTGCCGGACCTTCTTTGTCTGGCTAGTCCACACAGCCTTCTGGGATTGGAGAAAAACGTGCTCTGGTTTATTGGCATTTTTTTTTAAACAATCGAAGGCATTGACGGTGCTGAGCACAGAGCAGAGCTACGGTGCCTCTGCATGACGGCCTCGTGAAGGAACTTGTTTGGGTGGAACGTGGGTACATTCAAAAGCAGTTTTAGTCGTGCAACGGAAAACTTCAATTGGACAGACCCTGCAGGACCAGAGTCCTCAGATTGGACAGATAGTCTAGCTAGCTGTCTGGATTCACCCTGCAGAGATCTGAGGACCAGGTAACCATAGTCCTCAGATTGGACAGATAGTCTAGCTAGCTGTCTGGATTTACCCTGCAGAGATCTGAGGACCAGGTAGTCCTCAGATTGGACAAATAGTCTAGCTAGCTGTCTGGATTTACCCTGCAGAGACCTGAGGACCAGGTAACCATAGTCCTCAGATTGGACAGATAGTCTAGCTAGCTGTCTGGATTTACCCTGCAGAGATCTAAGGACCAGGTAACCACAGTCCTCAGATTGGACAGATAGTCTAGCTAGCTGTCTGGATTTACCCTGCAGAGATCTGAGGACCAGGTAACCATAGTCCTCAGAAATCTACCAGAGGTTAGAGCGCCAACACAAAGGAAGAGGAACATAGATGTAGACTACTGCAGCAGTAACGCTGTGGTCAGTGTTGCCAACTTGGCAACTTTCTTGGTAGATTTAGTGACTTCATAACCGGTATAAGTACGATTCAAGTAAATTTCTATTGTAATTCATTCCCATGCAGGCAGTCTTTATTAAACACTAAACAGCTCTCTCCCCCTCTGTACTATGTAAATTAAGTTACTGATGGAGTAGTCTCAAATAGCTACCACTTGAGCATTAAAAACTTGAAAAAATATCCCTTTTAAAGTACATTCAGAACAGATTAAAAAATGTGCAATCTATTTGAGTTTATCTGGACACTCATACAAGTAATTGCGATTAAAAACACACATTCAACACACTGGAGAAAAAAGGTGCAAATAGTGCAAACTCATTGGACGTTTGCACTTTAGATGCAAAAAAGATTGAATTGGTTAGACCTGTTGGGAAATATTCTCTTTTGCTTTGTTAAAGAGAATAAGATGATAAGTTAAAAATTCTATTTTAAATTCCACAACATTGAAAAAAAATCAATGGTGTTGGTATTGGTAAAAGCTTCAAGTAATTTAATGGATTAAACCAATATCAACATTCCACAAAAAGGAAAGAAATTCAAATAATTTAATGGATTAAAAAAGGAAATAAAACTCAAATAATTTAAAGGATTAAACCAATATCAACATTTCAAGATTTAAAGAAACTGGTCCTTTAACCCTTGCATGTTGAAAATCCACACTTTTCCTCACATTTTTGTCCCTTTTTCAACACTTTTTACAATGTTTGTCACTTTTTTTAAGTTTAAGACTACGTAACACTAATTTATTAACTTTAGTTTCACAGTTATTTTTGGAATTTATGGTCAATAAACTTCATTTTTAGGAAATTATACCTATACCCCTTTGAGTTCGAAAAGCAACAATTAGGAATTATCTAGACTTAAATTAAAGGAATGGATGTTGATGATAATCAAAGACCGAAATATGTCAACTTTTACTCAATACCATTTCAAGACCACTTCAATTTTTTTTCTCCAAATGCTATAAAACTGAATAAGACACACCAAAATGTATGAAATTAGAGATTTGTACTTGCCAAAGAGCGTTGTGAGGAATCAATCATGTTATTTTGGGTAGTTAATAAGAACATTAATATAGGAAAATGGGTTAATTTGACCCAAAGACAACACAAAGGTTAAGATCTGACAGCAGGGCAGAGTCAAAACATCGGCCTGCTGACATTAGTTTAGTGGTCTCGCGTAAGAAAAAAGGGACCTGACATGAATACAGAGGATGATCGTTTGGAGGAGTTATTCACTGTGTGCCTACAGCCTTTTATCTTGTAAGCCTGTGTGTCAGGTTGGCTCTGAGTTTTACTCGTACATGCCTCCACACACCTTATCTGGATCCCCTGGGGCCCCGTAGCACATGCTATCAGTCTGTATAACAAGCATCTCTGGGTAAATGTGGGTGTTCATCCATACACATATGTTTGAGATAAACTATGTCTGGGTAAGTGGGTATACTTTTAACTCTGATCTCATCTCCCTATCACAAAGCGTCTCCCAGTGGGACAGGAAATTGTCTTGGAATTCACGGTTTATTACACGAGCCGCAGTTCAAAGGCAGAGCCCAGAGAAGAATCCGACAAATCTGTACATTTATGAGAGTGGAATCCATTTCACAGCATGCATCACTCCTGCTCTGAGTTCTCTAATACTGACATGCTGCAGCCGTGATATGAGCTCATAAAGCATAAGTTAGGCTCGGATTGGGAGAGTTCGGCTCCCAATTGCAGTAAAAGCCTGAGAGGTTGAACCGAGCGTTTTTTTGTGCATTGGTAACCACTTGGGGTTAAAAGGTTGGTTGAGCCAATGTTACAAAAAAACATATTTTCCCAATTTCCTTAAGGGGTACCTTGGTTTCTGCCTCCACCCCATAAAACATTACTTGAAAAAAAAATCAGTTTTTTATAAAAAACCAAAAAAAAGCAACATTTGAGTAGCTGTGGTTGTTAAAGAAAAGCCTTTACTGAAGTAATCCCTTTCAATACAAAATTCAATTCACCATTTTTATTTCAACAGAGGCCGACATTTTGAATCTCAAAACCTGGGTGAATAAAACATAAACTATTCATATATGGCTAGATACCAAAAAGATTATGAACTAAACTAAATGTTTTTTATGCTAAACCAAGATGGTGAACATGATAAGCATTATACCTGCTAGACATCAGCATGTAAACACTTCCCCTCTGAGCATGTTGTCATGAAGATATTAGCATTAGCATTGTAGACCAGGGGTCATCAACTACATTTTTCCAAGAGCCAGATTCTTTCTCAACAGACACAGCGGGGGCCAGACTTTCAACTAAAAGAAGAAAAATAATGTATTTACACCTACTAAGCCTATCATTTTTTTACATACCAGTATGAGTGTAAACTCCTAAAAAACACGAAAATTCCATATTGAGAAGAAGATATGCTTTTAATTTGAAAATGCTCTCAGATCTCCGCCTAGGAGGCAGTTCACTGAGGGGTGATGATTCAAAATCTGTGATTACAGAAAATATCATTAAGGTGGGGATGGAAAACGTTAAAATAATGTCCCTCTCAATCAGCCTGAAGGGAAAAGTGGACATGGTAAACCGCCGCTTTAATGAAGAATAGACTAGTAGGTTTGCATTCATATTACCAACATTCAATACCACTAAACATGACCTCTTCAGGACCAGCTTGGATTATCTATTCATTTTATATCTACTATTATGTCCATCTCAATTGAGTTTGGGGTTCAATTGATGATTGCTGACTTGTTTTGCAATTTGTCTGCTCTGACCTGAGAGGAAACGTATGGTAGATCAATGCAGGTTGTTATGAACAGTAAAAAAAAATTGTACAAGAAAATATACCTATTTTGCTGCCACATGCAACCAGTTCATACATATTGGTAGGCCATGCAATCTTTCTACTGTCTGGTAGCACTTTGCTAGTCCTAAGGGAGTGATGCAGAGTGACAAATACACTGTAAATAATATCTGTGAAATCTCCAGTTGTTTACGTTAGATTTCACAGTAACACTACTGTATATGATTTTTACAGTAGAATGCTGTAAAGTTACATTACAACCTTGTCAACATGACACAATCACAGTAGTCTAAGCATTACTGTAATAATATATAATGTATAAACAATATAGCCACAACAGTACTGTAAATAGTAAAGTGAACTACTGCATTTTTATTTTTTTTAATCTTACGTTGTGTTTAATTGTTTTGTTTCTTACAGTGAACACATAAAATACTGTAAATGGAAGTATGGTACCTTTACTGTCAAAATAATTCACAGTATCTTGCTGCTAATTGTTGCCTGTAAGTTACTATAAATTTAACGTCAGTGTAAAGTGAGACAACATCAAATTCCTCTCACCTAGAAGAAGCTGGGACAGGTTGCAGCCCGTGAAGAGACCCTAAACAGGATACACGGCTGTAGAAAATAGTATTGGAAATAAAATAACACCGCATCAAAAATAAGCGACAAAACCAATTTGATGCTAAACTGATACGCCTGGATCTCTAGCATGCAGGAAAGGAGTGTAATAAAACCACCCTGGAAATATGACCCAGTTTGGCAAACCACTTATTTTTTAAACATCAGTTGTTTCCATTATCCAAGTTGCCAGCATGTGTTCAACTTGTAATTCTGATATTTATGACACCTGAAGGCAGCATAACGTGGAATTGTAGGGAAAAGAAGATCATGAGATGTGATGTGTTTACTGCCCTGTCATTCACCAGTTTTTATATTGGTGATGCTGGGCTCATGATTGACTCATCCAAAGACCTGCCATTAATCCGAATGGCATGTTCACTGCTGCATCAGTGGAAAAACCTCCTCTTTACCTGCTCGGCTTAACTCACAGTGATGCAGCAGACGGCACTACAAATAGTAAAACCTTTATTTTTTTTACACATTCCTCTGTTCTGACAGATCAGCAGATATGTTACACTAGGTTCTGCTCCTAGGAGGAAATAAGTGAGGATCTAGGGTATATCCATACCTGCTGTTTACTGTGTTATCCATCAAGGATGAGCTGTCACTATTCTTGCACTTTTCCTATTCACCCTCACACCAGTTTTCCTCCCTCATTCTCACCCCTCCACCTCTTCCGAATTTAACCCCAGTAATCAAAGCGTTAATCATAATCTCAGGACTTTGCAGACACACAAGTCTCCTTTGTTCAGTACGGGGGGAAAAAAACAGTTGAGCACAGATAGAGAGACAAATCTTAACTCACGTTCGTGGTCAATTAAGCTTTAAAAATATTTTTTATGTGCACTTCAAATGAAAATCATCAGAGGGCTTAGTCCTGGAGTAATCTGGAAGGGTTTAAGTGTTTTAGAGGGGGTCGCACATTAATGACTCCTGCATGTGTGCGTGTGTGTGAACATGTATGGCTGATCCACAGCCCAAACTATAACCAATGACACGATAGTCAGACATGCAGGCTGTGAGAACATTTGGCCCAGCTCCAACCTAAATATAGGAAATGCACTGTTAGTTTATGGCAGGTTAAGTACAGCCAAAGCAATGTATGAAAGTTACCACTTTCATCCTCCCAGTTTGTGTTAGTATGTGGAATGAGTCCATTCAGATGGCAGAATGATAACATTGTTCTATGCCATCCAATCACATCAGAATGAGCTGTATGGGCATGTGCAGACAGGCCCAACCTTTGACTGTGTCACGTATCATTCAGAGAAAACAAACAGCAGAGTGCCAGCTTTCACTTTAGCACACTTTACTTGCTGTGCAATTACCAAATTTCAATTACTTAAAACAAACAGTCTTTATCTAGAGTTATTAACCCTGAGTGAGCAAAACGGACATTTTCGGGACTGAACCTGTGACTCTCTATAGTAGGCTAAGCTTAAGTTCCTCTTACACCCCAAAGGGACTTTTGCTTGTCAATGCAAAATGGATGGTGCCGGAAGGTTGGTGCAGGGCTAGTTGGTAAACTGCTGTAGCTGGCAACCCAAGCGTTAACCTGCATGCCGGCCTCGCCGGTTACAATAGCTCCTGGACTTTCTCTCGGTATGGTCTGTTCACTTTTCCCTTGGAATTTTGTTCACCTGTGCACACCTGTGAGGGCCGCACTAGCAACAACAACACACGGTGGTAATCCTCTCTTTCGTTTTGAGCACATTACACATTATACAAAATAAATAACTTGACACACTTGACTTAGTTTTCTATTAGGGTGCACACTTTGTTGGTTGTCAATTTAGCTAATTTCAGGTTCATTATCTTACCTTCTGTGAAATTAATACCTTCCTTTTTGAGTTTCTTTCTGTTTTCTGTTTTTTTGTTTTGTAACTAAAAACCTATTTTTTTTAATCAAAAACCTACTTATTGACTCCTAGTGTTCCGGTCAGTTGGCAAATATGTTAGCTTTAATTAGCTTTGCTCTGTTGCTAGTTGGACAACAATGTTTATTCAAAAGACATATTTGTATCATTGACTCTTGTCTTACAGCTGTCTGCAACACCATTGCTTGGTCGTGTGACTGTGTCAACTTTGACAGAGGAGGTCAAAGTGGATGGTGGTGACACAAGCTAATGGCTTCCTCCATTGTGAGCTTTCCAGATCTTTGTCTCCTCAAATGTCAGCACTGGCAATGCCATCCATCCATCCATCCATCCATCCATCCATCCATCCATCCATCCATCCAGCTCCAGCAGGGGACCCAAAACTTCCCTTTCCAGAGCCACATTACCCAGCTCTGATTGGGGGATCCCGAGGCTTTCCCAGACCAGGTTGGAGATGTAATCCCTCCAGCTAGTCCTGGGTCTTCCCCCAGGCCACTTCCCAGCTGGATGTGCCTGGTACACAATAGACAAATACATACTTGCATTGGGGTGGCCGTGGGTGCAAGATAGGGCCTTTAGTTAACCAAGGGACTGTTTTTTTTTTTTAGTAAAGGGGCTACCGCAGGAATTTTGAGATCTTTAGTCAAAATAGACTTGACCCTCCCTCCATCAGAATTCTTTTTTTCTATTAACCTCCAAATTGATTGGGAAAAAGGCATGACCCTCCCCAACTACTTACTATGCTTTCTGTGCTGGATTGAGCTTGGCATGATAACAGATAACCATTGTTTTCTTACAACCATAACACACACACACCACTTAACCTCTGCTATCTCATCTTACACATCACACTCCACTGTTATGGTGACACAATAAGAATGGAAACTTAATTCCCACTTCCTCCATTACTGCATTACTTTTAGTTATTCCACTAGTAAACTAGTATTCCGCCCAATCACTCAAACACTAGAGAACTTATTGGTCTTCTTTGGTCCCTCTACAGGGTTTCTCATTGGAACTACAACTGGAAACTTTATACATTGTTTGTCTACTATTTAACAACTAAATTCACTTCTGATACATTTTTATGCTACGCAGGGCTCAAATTTGGGCCATTTTACAAAGATTGATGGCAATTGCATGTTTGGTCCAATTGTGTGACAGCTGTGCACCTTCACCAAGCCCACTGTAGGCTGGCTGGAGCTCTCTCAGGGGACTCACGGACAAGCGGCACTTATTTCCCCGATTGTTTGTTTAAATAACTCAACACACATATCAATTATGAGATTAGCTAGAACCTGTGGTTTTTCAAAGTAAGAGCTGTCATTCTTAGTCTAACACAGGTGCTGATTTACGTTTTCCTCCGTGGGTGCTCTTGGGCACGAGCCACTTTAAAAAAAAAAAGTAGTTTGTGTTGCTGTCATGTTAAGATTTGTGTTGGCTCAGACCCAGCTGCCAGCGATCGGGGGGGCCGAGATTGATATCTAGATGGAAAAGTATGCCCATGAACAAGCCACTTTGATTATGTTGTTGTTGTTTTCACGAATACAAAAGTTGGGTGACCCTCCCCTAAACAAAGAATAAAAAGCATGAACCTCCTTTATTTTCCATTACATGACTACCAAACCAATCAAATATAAAGCTTCACAGTTATGTCTATATGTTCTAGCATTTTATGCACTGCTTGTGTATCTCATTATGTTCAATTGTTATAAGGGGCTATTATTAATAACTCTGTCATGTACTTCTTTAAGGTAAGCGCTTGCCATTTCCTGTGAAAGCAGTCAAAAGATAAAAGAGAATTCCATTGTCCATTTCTCTCTCTCTCTCTCTCTCTCTCTCTCTCTCTCTCTCCCTCTCTCTCTGTGTCTTAACTTGTCCAGGGTTTATCCTGATGTGTGTTGTGTGTACCAGGAAATTGCCCCATTCTCCAGAGCAGACCACAAGTTTGTTTGTATCTCTGCCTCCTTGCCGACACAGCTAACCACACACACACACACACACACACACACACACGCATGCACACATGCACGAAAACACACGCACACACTGGTTGACAAACAGTAGATTTTCACACACCCATGGCAGGTTTGTGCAGAAATGCAGACAAATGTGTGTCTGCGTGTGCGTGTGTGTGTGTATTTTTAGCATCTTGCTTGTATTGTTCTGCTGTTGTACCAAAGCTTTGGGAGGTCTGATGACGAATTGCGAGGCCCAGCGACATGTTTCCTGTTTACACTGCTCTACACAATAACTACCCCAGCTGACGCATTGTGGCTGTGCTTACAGTACATGTGTGTGTACAGTATTGTGTGTCTCGGCCTGTGAGTTCTTGCCCGTCTGTTTGTGTGTCAGCATGTCGGCCTGGCAATGATTTGTTGCCTTGTTATGTTAAAGCCTTTAGCCTGGGTGCATGTTTCATAATGCTAATTCAGAGAGAAAATATTATTTCTTAGATAACTGGACAATGGTGAGCAGTATGGCGGCAGCGATGTTTCTACTGGAACCAAACTGCCTAGCATGTGGAATGATAATAGAGGCTGGTGAAATAGTATTTTATTATTTCATGGTTCAGCAGAAAAATTAACTATTGTGAAATTACTGTCAGACTGTGTTACAGTTATCTCAGGTTGGATTAAGGTTAGCCTGCCACAGAAATGTCTTCAATAAAACAAGTGAACGTGCTGAAATAAATCCACACAGTGTCAGGCTGAGGTTAGTTAAAAGCCTAGACTGTTTTTTGGAAATAACGACATTTGTCATGTACAAATTCCAACAGTAGAACACACTAAAAAAGAAAAAAAACTTTATTTTCCATGTGAAAACAATGAAAATTAGTCTTTGGCATGGCTCACAAGAAAAACACACAGTGCACATAGTCTACAACTGGTGAGAAAAACAGGTGTGAAAACTTAAATTTAAAGGGTAACTACTGTTTTTTTTAAACCTGGGCCCTATTTCCCCATACATTTTTGTCCAATAGATTGACGTGAGCAACAATCTGTGAATTTGGTCCATTATTGAGCGAGAATTTAATGCTGAGCCGAGCTACAGTGTAACTTAATTGGGCAATTGTGGAGCCTTGCTTTTTGTCCAAAAGGACCAAAAGTCATATCCTAATATGGACAGTGTTGTTTTTACTTAGTTACGTTACTTTTAGTAACAGTGTGAGCTTGTCAGTTCAAAAATAAATCACTCTTATTGGACAAAAAGCAAGGCAAGGTGGCTGTAATATGTCTAGAAACCCCCTATATGCATATAGTCCATTTGCAGAAAGCATGTGGTTGATATTCTATATCCTGCTTTAAGGCTAATTGTTGCTAAACATAGCTTTATATATTGTAGAAGCTATATTCTGCCAGTTGTGTCTGCCATCATCTGGATGTACATGATGTACACGAACATATGAAAGTGTTTGTATTATCGCTCGTGCACGTGTGTATGTGTGTGCGTGTTTGTGTGTGTTTGTGTGTGTGTGTGTCTGCACGTATTGGGAGGAACCCACCAAGGAACTACATATCTGACTGAACTGACAGATAAAACACATTTGTCTGCAGTTTCTCATTAGCATGTGTGTGTGTGTGTGTGTGTGTGTGTGTGTGTGTGTGTGTGTGTATGTGGGTGGGTGTATGTGTGTGTCATCCTCTCAGTATTTCCAGGTCCCAGGACCCTGGCTGGACCATATAACTTAGCGCTGAGTAATGGGGCCAGCAGATGCTCTATCAGCATCTATATTTGCGTTGCACTTTGTCCTCTTAAATAATGTGTGTACATACAGCATGAAATACATCACCCCTGTCCCACATGGGGGGGAGGAAACAGTTTACTTCTTCTACCTTGTCTCCAACCACTGGGATATCTGCATTTACGAGTCCGGGACTGTCTTTTTGGGGGAAAAGCATGCCTAATTTGAGTTTAAGTTTCTCTTACAGGGTACAAAACAACACAGGATATGATTCGGCCCATGGAAAAAGTGAGGTCATGGTTGAAAACGTGTTCAGTAGAAGCAGACAGACCAGAGATGGACACGAGTTGTAGAAGCAGGATGCTAAACCACCTGAGACATTAACTTTCCTCTCATATCCTTCTCTTAGCTCTAATAAGGCCTGACTCTACTCTGATTCCAAAAACAAGAACTTCTTTTTAGACGACCCCTCAACAGTCCATCTGGAAGAACTTTAACCAAAGTTCCAACGAAATGACAAAATGTCTTCAGAACGTCAAAGCGAAGTAGAAAAAAATAAGAAAAAAATGAAAGAGGACGACCTGTGTGTGAGATAACAGGGTGTAGCAATCAGCTTGAGAGTTTTTAGTCGACAAAAACATGTGTGCACATTTAGATTTACCAAGCAAAAGAGTGCATGCATCTAAAAGGTCATAAAGTAAAATAACCAAACAACTTCTAAAAAAGGTAAAAGGCTAAAAAGAAAAAAAAAAAGTTGGACGTGTTCTTGAAATGGCTTTAGCTTTCAAAAAGCAGACCCAACAAGAACATATGAGTCAGGAATGTAATGTGGAGAATAGGGGGGGGTGGGAATGTTGAAATCAAGATGTGTGAGCCTGACATGACAGTCAGGTTGACGGGAACAACCCCGCTCTTCCTCTGTTTATTTTTTAATCTGAGCCAGGGAAATCAATCACCCATCTACACACACACACATATGCCCAAGCACACACACTTTTCATTCAAAATCCAAGTCTGGGGCGCCAGAGGCTCAGGCCTTTGCTGCATGTCGATTCCCACATTCCCACCCAATGCCACCCAAAAAAACTGAGAATATCAATCTGAGTGACGTTCTTCTTTAAGAGATGCACCAGCGACCTGTGGGAGGACTGTGTCAGAGGTACAAGTGTTTAACCCAGATCAAGTGCACACTTATGCAGCACGCCCGGTCCAAGCCAAACAGTTGTGCCGGTTTTGATTTCAGACCTGCTACAGCTTTTAATGGCTAAGTCAACATGAAGTCAACAGCAGAGTATTACAGCTGCTGAACGGTCAGGCTGCTTTTAAAGTCAGAAAGGTGGACCCTTTTCCCACTGAATCTCATGTGTGTGTGTGTGTGTGTGTGTGTATGTGTGTGTGTTTAAAACTCAAAGCATAGTGATATAGCAGTGTTTGTCTTGGACTGACTGAGGTAGATATGAGATCTTTTGCTCTATAAAAATACACATTTTTTGTGCCTTTACATTTAAAAAGGAAACCATGTTAGACGTTTCCTAATTTGCTCATGGCATCGAATGTTGCAAGACAAAACTTGAAGCCCCAATGTGCAACTTCTTGCCCGGAGGCAGAAAGTGATTGTCAGCCATGCTCTCCTCCCCCACAGTTGGTTTCCACCTCAGCAGTTGTCACTCATTTTGACGAGCTGTCGACCTGAAGCAGATAGCCTGAGGCTGACTGAGTCAGAGTTAAAAAAGAGAGCCATCTGGGAGGACATATGAGTTTCAAAAGTTCATTGGAGTAGGTTCATTCTGCTGAGTGTGTTGGCTGTATGGCTTGCAACTTTTCCATTCAAGTTCATTCACACTGCTTCCATCAACCTTGGTTCCACACACATCAAGCAGCTGATTCTAACGAGAAGCCAGATTTTTCCATCAGGTGCTGGTGTAGACCCAAACAGAGCTAAAAGAAGTGTGACTGTTGGACTGTTGGACATGTTTGACAGGTTGACACAAATGCGACTCACAATGAATTCTAATGTTGCTACTCTGGTGCTTACCCTTGAATCTGTCCAATCCACCGAGTTGACTAATTTGACTGACATCATGACATTCTTGGTTAAAAGAGGATCGATCCAGTGATTGCTGCAAGGGGGCCTAACGATTAGCCAATCAGCGCCGTTGCCTCAATATTGCCAAAGATTGTAGTACTCAAAATAAGTTTTCTCCTTTCTGCTCTTAACCCTCCTGTTGTCCTCGGGTCAAATTTGACCCCTTTAAAAAATGTCTATGTCTGAAATATGGGTTTCTTTTTAATCAAATTACCACAAAAATACGGATTGGATTCCTTACAACGCTCTTTGTAAATACAATTGATCACATTTTCATTCCTCTGATCTAAACTATTAGTAAAAATAATGCTTTTATAACTCAAATATTAGGTATTATTCTACATAAATGAGGGTTATTGACCATGAATTCCAAAAAGTAGTAAAACTAGTAAGGTGGTTATAGTGAAAACCCAAAGAAAATCTAAAAAAGCGATAAAAATGTCATATTTTTGTTCGTTTTTGACCTGGGAGGACAACACAAGGGTTAAAACCCTGGCAAAAACAGTATGTTGCCATTGGTGCCTACTTAAAATAATGTCAATTCAGATAAGTTGGTCTCTAGTAATTGGTGAAGGACAATCAAATCCCCCTCCCCAACAGAAATCGGTTTTAAATACAGGCGTTAACATAATGCTGTTTCAGTATCTCATCTTCATCTCCCATCCTCCATTTCGCCCGTTTGTCCCATAACCACCTATTTCACTGGCGCACCTATACATACAGCGCAAACAACAGGCATAGTCGATCCTCGTATCAAAGCCTGACAAGGTTTCTAAAACTTCACATTGTGGGATGTCCCAGGTTAGGTGCTCCTGCATTGTTAATCGGGGCTTTATTCATGTATTGTGTTGTAGTTTTATCCTGCACATCAACAATGACTATTTGGTGTTCAATGCGAACCAACTGCCCCAGGAAGCATTGGTTAATAACTTATAACAATGTTATTCTAACCCTAGCATGTACTTTGTTTTCTTTTGGCCCTCATGGATTCCTTTGCCTCGGTCTTCGATATCATCACCAGCGTGCAGTTTCAGTACAGATACTTACGAGCTGTCAGTCAACGGTGGCTGACTTTCCTCCGGTCACAGTGTACAAATGAACTCTTTCTCTAATTGCTTGCGGTGCTGAAATGCACGCTAATACTTTTCAATTCACATTCAGCTCATACTCTGTTTATAGGTCTGTGCTGTATGGCACATATTCTTCTGTCATCATAGCTTTTCCACACACCCTCACCAATAACTTATAGAAGCTGTTACTGATGTACGCCAGCCAAGGCAGCATTGAAAATACATTTTTAACTGTCAGATCTGTGCTGGATAATGCCAATTCCTACAGTTTAATAAATGGTGTTTATGGCACAGCAAGGCCCATAGAGAGGTCTACTTCTTCTAATAAATTTCTAACAAAGAGGCTTTTATTGATTGTTGGACTGAGGGACATTTTGCCCCATGTACTCGCATTGATCCCCACACAAAAAAACATGGTAGAACAAAAAACACTTGAGCAAGAAGAAGAAAAAGGTCATTAATAGGCATAGAATAACTAGATGTACAATTAGCTTTAGAAAGACATAGAGTTCATATAATGAAATATGTAAATACATATGAAGTATTATATTCTGCCTTATGTTAGATTCTCTATGATAAAGGACCTACAGCAAGCGCCCGTAAGTGTGTTTTCAAACTGTGTAAACTTGTGTGTGTGTGTGTGTGTGTGTGTGTGTGTGTGTGTATGTGTGTGTGTGTGGAAAGCGAGCTGTGTGATGGGGGGCTCCCAGCAGTCCAGGGCACAGCTGGTTGTGTTTAGACTGTTTGTCATGTGCCGTGGGCTTCGCAGACCAGAACAACAGACAAAGAGACACAGACAGACGGACAGGTAAATATACTTTAAACATATCCATTAACATGTCATGCAATTTAGTACGGAGTTTAAAGCTGCTTGTGACACTGCCTCTGACTGGTGCCCCCTAATGACAGTGAGTAGCAACAACACTTCGACTCAACTGGTCTTTGAAGAGTTGAATGACCAGACATTTATAAAAACTTACTTCACTAAAATCATAAATATTTTTGCCAATGGGGTACATTTTTGGTATCTCAACTTGAAGGACAGTGAGATTGTCTTTGTTGCTTCATGATTTAAGTTGAAGACAAACCATGGAGAACTTAAAACAAGTTTCACACAACTCTAGTAGAGAAATCCAGAGCTCTCTGAGAGCAAAAATTGAATCTGCTCGGCGAGTTACTGTGACATCGAGTAATGCTGCTCATTAACTATGCCCTTGTAGCCGAGCTGGACCAATCACCTCAGTGTACCTAAAAAAAAAAGGCAGGCCAAGAGGTGAGCTGGACAAATCACATCGGTGTATCTGAGGTAGGCGGGGCCAGAGCCGAGCTGGACAAATCACATCGGTGTATCTGATGTAGGCGGGGCCAGAGCTGAGCTGGACCAAGCACATCTGTGTTTCTGTTGTAGGCGGGGCCAGAGCCAAGCTACACCAATCATATTAATGTATCTTATTTAGGCGGGGACAGATCCAAGGTGCACCAATCACATCGGTGTATCTGATATAGACTGGGCCAGAGCCGAGCTGCACCCATCACATGGGTGTATCTGATATAGACTGGGCCAGAGC
>NC_048423.1:23803264-23805028 GCF_013103735.1 Etheostoma cragini | reverse complement strand
ACATGGGTGTATCTGATATAGACTGGGCCGGAGCCGTGCTGCACCCATCACATGGGTGTATCTGATATAGACTGGGCCAGAGCCGAGCTGCACCCATCACATGGGTGTGTCTGATATAGACTGGGCCAGAGCCGAGCTGCACCCATCACATGGGTGTGTCTGATATAGACTGGGCCAGAGGCAAGAACACATGACGACAGTTTAATCTACCAGTTAGCTCCGCTGGTAGCTAAGCAGACGGGACTCTGGATAAGTCCCCCCTTGTGTTGTTTGTGATTGGTCGTAGTGTTATCCAAATGCATGCAGTGAGATGTTTTCAAATGCACGCTTGGTGCTGCTCCATGAGATAGGCTACTTTCATTACACGATGTTAGACCCTTAATCTTTGGGATTTGGGTCTGGATTTCCAGGCTGGTAGAGTACATTAATCACCTTCAACCTGTCAAGAGGAACTTGGTTGAAACAGAAGCCAGGGCACATGATTCGACACTACCTCTTTCTCTCTAACGGGCAACAAATGAAAAATCGCACATAGTCATTTGTTTAACTGATAATAGGGAAGCATTGATTATAGCAAACGTTGCAAAAATCTGTTTTAGGATGTGTTCAGAGCAGACGTGAAGCAAATTTTAACAAGGCGTGATTATAAATTGTCAATTTGAAATTGGCACGATGCTGAGGGGTTGGGATTCTCCGGACGTCACCGAAATTCAGAAATTAGGGACAGACTTGTTAAAAAAGATGAGGGCTTGGAGGAAAGGGAGTGAAGCTAGAGAACTATATATCTTAACTTCCGGAGAAAAAATAAAATTTCACTTGAATCCATTAGTTGTACTTTACTGTGAACCAACTTAGCACAAACGTCCTTACTTAACTAACAACAATTCAAATATTAGCAGTTGGGGAAATCTCCAAAACACACTACGGTGACTTGAGTAACAAGAAGCAAGGTCTGAACACAAATTTACGCTGTTCTTACGTAGAAATCTACCACTATGATGGAATGCAATGGGTTTTTCTTTTATTTGTTGCATTTCCCCATCTAGTCAAACTGTCTAAAATGTGACTGGAGAAGTTCATTTGTTCAAGGTGGTGGATCCTTGTCTTGGTCCAGTGTCAGCACCCAGAATAGGACATGTGATCCAGTAGTGCCATATGGTATTTAGGCCTCAAAAGCCATTTAGACTATAGCTGGACTAAATTCTGGATTTTGGAGAACATAAAGTGAGTGGTGTGTTCAGCAGGTCTAACTGCTACATATGCAGCTACGTAGACATATTTACTCTCGCAGGTCATTACTTCACTTGCTGCTTCTACAGTATGAGCTTCTAGCATTGCCTACAGACTCCTAAGCAGACACAGAGAGCGATAGAGAGACAGACAGACAGACGGACAGACATGGAATCCTGCAGACAGTATGACAGAAAGGCAGACAGGAAGGTCAGGTTCATGAGGAATACAAATGTATTCTCTTTTCCCCCCACAAACAAAACCAGTACAGAATGTTCTTGGTGGACGGCCAGCGGGTGAATGAAGAGACTGTCTCTCCCTTTCTCTCTCTCTCTTTCCATCTCTGACTCACTGTATAGCTCTCTCGTCCGAAAGATGAATGGTTGACAGAGGAATGAAGGAAATATCCAGCAGCCAGATTCCTCAGCTCTTGTAATGCCATTCACACTAGATTTGAGCCCAACATCACACACACACACACACACACACACACACACACACACACACACACACACACACACACACACACACACA
>NC_048423.1:23787877-23803164 GCF_013103735.1 Etheostoma cragini | reverse complement strand
TCTGTGTGTGTGTGTGTGTGTGTGTGTGTGTGTGTGTGTGTGTGTGTGTGTGTGTGTGTGTTTGCTGTAATCCTGCTGCGTATCCTGTTATTAAGTGTATTGCCAGTACAACTGGATTCACCCTCACAATTTACATGCTGAATCGCTGGTGTAGTCAAACACACGTGTGTGTGTTTGTGCGCATGTACATGTGTGCGTACACGTGCCTTTGACTACACACAGTGATTGATGACCCAGTTAATGTGGTTGTGTGAAATAGAGGAGACCCAGGCAGGTCATTGCCTTCTGACATCCATCCATCAACACCTCTCGCTGGGGGACGATTCTAGCTGCTAAGTTAAACATACACTGTACTGTTAATGCAGGCAAGTGTGTGTGTGTTTGTGTGTGTGTGTGTGTGTGTGCACTGAAAACTGCCTTGCCCAGGGAGATGAATGAGTTTTGGAAAGTGCCTCATTGCCATGTCTGAGGCTCAGTTCCAGGTCAGAAGATATGAACCGAAAAGCCAGTTTCCTCACGCACACAGATTAGACACACAGAACATGTGAATGCCATTCATGTTTCTAACATCCTAACAGCTTTATACTCATGATCCTATTGTCAGAGTTGTTTTAAGAGGAAATGTCACATCACCTTTTTCACAGAAAAAGGATGAGTGTATGGACTCTGACCTCTGGGGTGGCACATACATGACAAACCTTAAAACACAATCCTATGATGCAATTTGTATGTGATTTTGGTTTGTACATAAACAGACCATCTTTTTCCTCAGGAACAATGTGCACAGGGTAGGTTTAGTCTGTTTTAAATACAGAAACAACATAAAGAGTTCTCCCCACTTGTCAAGGGATGCAGAAGCAAAGCTGCATCCATAGCAAAACTCATACGTAGAAGTATTCAAAGTACTTATTCGGCAGAAAAACCCTTAGGACGTATCTATGATGTTGTGCTGTTTGAGCTGTGTCAATGCCTTATACTGCGCAGTATGAACTCATCCTAAGTTTTGCATGTGAGAGTACTCTGCGAAGTAAAATCTGCAGCTGTCAATTTACTCTATTGGAGGAACGGATCTTGTGAAATCTGGGAATTTGGGGGGAGAAAAGTATCAAGTCTCACAAAATGGGCTTAGTCAAGGCAGTGTGGTAAGATAACTCCACCTGTTTCCAATGCTCCAAAATGTCATTCTCACAGCTTTAACATCTTGAAATGAAAGTGAAATAAGGCCCTAGATGGCTGGGGAGTGATTAAACAGAAACAGAACAGATTCCACTGTCTCCTTTCAGTTTTAAGCATGACAAAGTTATTACTGTCTTGACAGCAATGACAGTCAGTGACACAGGAAATAAAGAAATAGTCAACAATGACTGAAAAATCGGTGGTGTATTGGGAATATGTGTGCCAGGACAGTGATTGTAGAGCTGCAGAGATCAACCAAATAGTTGTCAACTATTAAAATAATCAGCAACTATCTGGATAATTGACTAATTTGTTAGTCAGTTTGAGTCATCAGCTTCTTAAATGTGAATATTTTGGAGCTTCTTCACTGCTTTATGACATCTTGGGCTTCTGAAAACTACTTGATGAATCCAGACAATACTTGACAGATGAATAGGCAAGGAAAAAAAGTGCTGCAGCCCTAAGTGAGTGGGCTGTGAACATCAGCAACCATGATCTTTCTATCTTTCACCATCCAAACACACACACACGCACACACACAGATATAGACAGTGTGCTCCGACTCCCCAAGCCCTTGTTGTCCTATTAATTTAGCTGACTGAGCACATTAAGTCTGGGAAATCTCCCCGAGCCAGGACCGAGAGGACTTTTGAGAGTCATTATCACCTTCACATCTGCTGGTTTCACTCAAGTCCAGATTCCCCAGGCTCTAATACCTGTTAGATAACTTAATGCATAGAGAGAGAGAGAGAGAGAGAGAGAGAGAGAGAGAGAGAGAGAGAGAGGGGAGATGGAGTGCCAACACTAGGGGGCAGTCTAATACAAAGCATGACAGTTGGGTAGAGTCCTGAATCACTCCCACTCTTTTGAGACATAGCAGGGGTCCTCAACGTTTTTTAGGCCAAGGAGCCTTCAGTTGAAAAAGTGTTCGACATTATGTATATTGTGTAAAATATACATTGAGTTGTATATTAAACTGGGTCTACAGTAACATGTAGCGGCGTAGAGCCTTCACACACGCTTTTTTATGGTGCAAACAATAATAATTGTCGTCATTTTCCTATATTTATGCATCGTGTGTTGATGAATCCTTAAGCTTAACTGTATCTGTTGATTCTACCTTATGGCTATGCATAGTACTTACTGTATAGGCATCTCATCAAAACTAAAAAAAAACAATTGAGCATTAAAAATAGTATACTTTTAATTGGATTTAATTACTATTGAACAAAAATGTGGTTGCCCTCCCACCTGCAGCAACTCTGAGGACCCTCTTAAGTGTCCTGGGTCCCCCCTGTTGAAGATCTCTAATATGGAGTTGTTTGGTGTCCATCACACACAGCCTGAAGCTTTAAACCCTTTCTTTAACCCTCCTAGAAAACAACAGTACAGTTTGAACTGGCCACAAACGTCACCTTGTAATCCCTCGATTTTAATCACATGGTCATATAGTCTCTATTGGCTCTGTTTAGCACTTAGCAAGCTGTTAAAAAAGTACAGGGCCGCGGAAGGGCTGCAGAGGAGCGTTCCCCCAGATAGACAACAGGCTTTATTCTGTCTTTGGCCTACACTATTCTCTGTTCAATACGCTCCTCTCTTCTTCTCTTCACGGTTAAACAGACAGCATCTGAGATAGCCAGCCACATCCTCCACATTAGATTCCATTGGATATGCACATAATGGCTGTGGTGTGGCCGTGCTGGAGGACTCTCTTTCTCTTTTTCTCTAGGTTGGTGGGACCCAGCAGCGTTGCTGCTGAGGCGTCTGTTTAGCAGGGAAGCCAACGCTCCTTGATGTGGCTTCGGAGGAATGGAAGCCGTGGCCGCAGAAGGAGCTGCATGGAGCGGCTTCGGCGAGCTGTAATATGAGTCAGAAAACAACACCAGGCACCTCCAGCCATGCTCACTCTGTGTGTGAGTGTGTGTGTGTGTGTGTGTGTGATCACTGTGCACTTGGGTGGAATTGCACAAAGTGTTCAGTGCCCACACTGTGTTTGCATACCGTACCTGTCAGTGAAAGCTTAACTGTCCCTATTAGTGTATTTGAATATCCCTATTTGTGTGTATGGATTTCCGTGCGTGTGTGTGTGTGTGTGTGGACCCGTGTTTGTCTGTTGTGTGTGGTTAAGATAAGATGAATGCCATTAATCTCAAGGCACTGTGTACTGAGTATTTGGGCCAACCACTGTGCAGCGTAGGCCAGGTAAAGGTGTGGATTGAATGAATGACAGCACTGATTACAAGAACATTGAGTTCATTCAGTACACTCAGTGTGTAAGTGACAATTATTTAGCATTACATAATGTTACACAATGTTGCATACACGCTCTAATAGTTTCGAATTGCAACATTCAGAGGACATTCAGCTGTCATTTCAATGAACAATAGACGCTCCCATAATGTTACTAAACACGTCTACAAAAGTTAGATTTAATGTTCTTACATTGTTGACAAATGTGACATTGAAAATGTGTTGTTGTGTGTTACACATTACACAAGAACGTTCAGATTGCAACATTGTGATGATGTTGGCCAGCAGTGGTGGGAAAAGTAGTCACATCCTTTAAAAGTTCAGATTCAACAAGGTAAAAATACTAAATGCACCACATGGAAATAATTAACAGCCCTTTATGCCCTTTAGACTTCTCTTTATGAATCTTTTGGGATGACTCCCGCAAGGAAATAGAAATTTCCAGCAGCATTTTTCAGCTAAATACAGTATAGAGAGAAAAAATACAGTGTAAGGATAACAATAACATAAAAAGACCATTCACCATAAATTCTTAGTTAACCCTTGTGTTGTCAACTCTATTGTTGATGCTTTTTATCAACGATTTTAACTTTTTCTTACGTTTTTGTCCCCTTTTTTTAACACTTTTTACTCCTTTTTCAATGTTCGTCACTTTTTTTTTGCAGTTTTCAACACTACGTAACACTAACTTATTAAATTTAGTTTTACAGTTATTTTTGGAATTCATGGCCCATAAACCTCATTTACAGGAAATTATACCTAATGTTTGATTTAGAAAAGAAGAAAATCTAAATTAAAGGAATGTATCTTGATGGATAATAACAGACTGGAACATTTCAACTCTTACTCAATGCTACTTACTACTTTTTCAGATGCTATAAAATTGAATAAGACACCCCAAAATGAATGAAAGTAGAGATTTGGACTTGCAAAAAGAGCGTTGTGTGGAATCAATCATGTTATTTTGGGAAATTAAAAAAAACATTGATATAGGAAAACAGGTCAATTTGACCCGAGGACAACATGAGGTTTAAAAGCAGTTCACGTGTCCAGGTATTTATGTGATTCCAGGTATGTGTGTGTGATCCTTTCTTTTTTGGATGTCACGAACATGGAACTCTCGACGGCTCGTGTGTGTGTGTGTGGAGCCCCGGGGAAGACTTAGGAGACTTGGCGTAGCGTTGCTGAGTCCTTGAAGGCCATGCTGTAGCCTTTTCTTTTGTTTGTGTGTGTGATTGGTCCCTTGTCTTGTGTCTGTCTGTGTGTGTGTGTCTTTCTGCATGTGTTGTTTTGTCTCCCTCCCTCTCCGTTTTTTCCTTTGGTGGCCTTGTGACGCGATCCTATGTCCCTGTGTGTTCTTTGCAACTCTTTGTGAATGTAATGTTTACATTACTATTTTTTCTGAATATACAAAAAATGTGATCTTAAAAAAACACTCTTAAAAGTCCAGTATTCAACATAATACTCAAGTAAAAATACAGTATCATCAGCAAAATGTATCACAATATTAACAGTAAAAGTTGTGAAATGTCCCTGTGACATTATATAAAAGTCCCCTTATTATAAAAGCAACGTTCCACTTTTAAATATATCTTACATAAACCCTTCTACTGGTTCACAAGATGAAGCTGAGGGGTCATGAGATGATTCGTGAAAGAGAAAACAAGAAAATCTGAATCTTTATTTGTAGTTATTTAGCTTATTTTGAAATAATAAGTTAAAAAGGAAAGGGTGTATCTTTTGTGAAGCTGCTAACATCTCAAATACATGACAAGGGTCTCCATCTACACATGGGACACAAGCCAAACAGATGTACGACCTCTTTCTGATCAGTAACAATACTTTGCATTAAATAAGCTTATCTTTTGTGTGTTGAACGTAAAATCTAAATCTGCATAACAAGTGTACAATAAATGTAATAGAGTAAAAGGGACACATTTTACATCCGTAATGTAGTGGAGTAGAGGTATATAGTAGCAGAAAACGGAAATACTTTGTACGAGTATGAGTGAATGTAATTAGTTACTTTCCAACACTGTTGTTGGCATGCACGGCAGCTGGATTCTTGCACTATCCCGAGATCACACACACCACCAGCGTTTAGGACCAATCAGTAGCGTTACCTGTGAGCTACAGGCGTGGTTTAGCTGTGTGTGTGTGGGAAGACTTTCCGTATAAAACTACAACGGCCTTCATGATAAACAGATGGTTCGTCCAATCGCGTGCCAAGTATTTTTTTGAAAGTGGCTTCCCTTTTCCAATCAGATGATGGCTTCTCAGATGTTGTGTGTAAAAAGCTATCTGCTTAGTGAGGTTACAGCAAAGATGATATAGATTATAGATTATTACAATGCTCTTTCGAGATCGCTGGTGCAAAGTATCAGCATATCTTGACAAAATATTCTAATTAGGACTGGTAAAAATCAACGTAAAGAAATCTGCCTTCTCTCTTTATCCATATCTCATTGGCTGTGTTTGGCTACCAAGGTGTGTGTGTGTGTGATCAAACACACCTGGTCAAGAGACCCACCCATGTCCCCACAGCACACAATCACCTCAACACAGAGGCTGTAGTAGGGGCTGACAGGAAGCACTATGCAGTCACTCTGCATGCGCACATGTTCTCATGCGTGCTGGAGAAGCTTTCAACAACTGGTGTGATGGAATCCAACCCCCCAAAGGTTTACCCCCCCCCCCCCCCCCCTACTCCTCTTTCCTCTTCTTCCTCTCTTCTCTTCTCTGTCACCCTCTTCCTCATCTCACCCTAACACCGCCTGCCCTGGGGAGACAGCTGCGGAAGACATTACGGTGTGGTGTGTGTGTGTGTGAGAGAGAGAGAGACAAAGATACAAAGGAAAGAAAGAAAATGAGAAGATAAGAAGTGAACGGAAAGCGTGTGAGAGACAGAGAAAAAGAGCATTCGACACAGCACACTGAACTTTTGGCGACTTGCATTCGCATCTGGTTTGAAAACAACCCCTGCGTAGCCCCTTCAACATATGACTTGCAGATCACCATCAGTTGGATAATGTGTGGAGAATTTTGCACTCATTCTCACTCAGTCATTCTTATGGATTTAAACATTTGATTAAAGTTTAGGAGTCTCTCACTTCCTGTGCATTGAGCAGGATGGGTGGTGGCTTGACAGCTGATGGCTGCAGTTCAACACTGATGTTGGTCTTTATGGTTATTTCACCCACGATCTGAGGGGTCATTTCACTCATAATTTCAAAATTGCCTGTGCATCATAGAAAATTGCATTTCTTGGAAAAGAAAAAAAAACAAAAACATTAATTTTCACTTCATTCGAGTCGGCTGCAACTGTTCTCCCCTGCCAGAATCATAGCAGCTTCAATCATCTATGTTATTGTGGGCATGGAAGCTGGACATTTGGGGTTGGATTAATGGGGAAAGTTGTTGGGTCCAGCAGTTGTGTGTGTGTGTGTGTGTGTGTGTGTGTGTGTGTAGTGGGTCTTATTTTTTTTTGTAATTTTGGTAATCATCCCCCTAAGTAATAAGAAGATTGTACTTTAGGGCGGCTGTGGCTCAGTGGTAGAGCAGTTGCCTGCCAAGATAGATAGATAGATAGATAGATAGATAGATGGATAGATACATCCCAACAAAATGTGAAATTATAGTGTTACAGCAGCAACATCAGTCACACAGCACAGAACTCAATGATTTACCTCAAGTGTGTAATCATTCAAAATGTCCCCTGTATGCTGATGATACTGTGATTTTTCTCGCTGATTCAAGTCCTGATGTCATAAATTCCAAATTATCACCTGATCTTCAGCTTCTACACGACTGGTTGAAAAAGAAACCATAAAATCATCGATGTTCAGAAAACAGAATGTATGTATTTTCACTCATTCAGAATTTTTTTTTTTTACTGATTCTATTACTTTTGCTAACCAAGAACTTGTTGTCACAACATCTTGGTGTGCTACCGGGAACATGTGTCAAACTTAACCAAAAAGTTGAATCAGAAACTTTGTGTTCAAAACCAGATCAGATCATATCTTTCTTCTGCTCTTTCGGAAACCTATTTACATGCAATTGTGTTTTCAACTATGTCCTACTGTCTTCTCATTAGGTCTCTTACCACAAAGGAAATCTCTGAACCATTAGCACGACTACACCATCGAGCTCTCAAATCCACAGTAACCTTCCAAAGTGGTCTTATTGTTGCAGTGCACTTGCACGTTCTAAGGCTTTGACTTATGAAAACTTTATAAACAGCCACGCAACTCTGGCCCTGCAGTCCTATGTCAAAGTGACCTTGGGCACGACACTGAACCTCGAGTTGCCCCCGATGCTATGCGATGTGTAAATGTGTGTGAGTGTCTGATGAGCCGATGGCACCTTGTACGGCAGCCTCGGCCACAGTGTGTGAGTGTGTGTGAATGGTTCCTGTACTATGGAAAAGCGCTTTTGAGTAGTCGTTAAGACTAGAGAAGCGTGATATAAAGACAGTCCATTCACTGCTGAGATCTTGGAATTGCTGAAAAAGAAGCCTGGTGAGACAAGAAACACATGCAGTCAAGTTTTAGCCACACCCAGGCCAGCCAGAAGAGAAAATAAAGGCAAATCATGCAATAATGACCGGGAAATGATTTCCAAATCCACAAAGAGGGCTAGTAATGAAGCAGGATGATCCTAACTATGCATCCGTGGATCAGTCTCTGTGTTTGCGGATGTGGTTTTTGTGTGAATGACTGTCCTCCTGTGTTTGTTTCATTGGCATGTGTCCATCATGTCCGTATGTGTTCATGTCAATGAGTTTGCAGTAAGCCGTGGTATTGTCCGAGCGAATTTGCAGAGTGTTAATCGTTGTTTGGGTCAGTGTGTAGTTTGTGGCAGGACTCTGGATGCAGCTCCTTCATTAAAATGTTAACCAGGCCACATGGACAATGGACGCACTGTTCGTCCTGTCCTCCTCTTTATGCTGATCTGTGTCTCTCTTTCTCTCTCTGCCGTCCCCTGTCTCTCTCTGTATCTCTTTCTTTTTATGCTCCCTTCATCTCCCTCTTTATCTTCGGAAACATCCATTGGCCTCGAGTGTCTGTCCCACAAACTGTTCTGTTCCACCGTCCATCCCTCGCTTTTTTTTTCACCAACACTACTTTGTGTAAGCTCCTTTTCTTCACCGCTGTGGTTACTGTGTCAGTCCTCTTTAGATTCAACCTGAACACATTTCAACTCTGTATGAACCGAGCAGTCAAAAATCAGATTATGCCCAGACACGCTACTACTGAATTACCTTTACGTGCTTGTGGTGTGTGTGTGTGCACATCTCTATGTGTGGGTGTCCATGTGCATGCAAGTCTTTTATGTGCACAGTGCATCAGGATGCAGACCTTTGGATGTGTGATTTATTCATTTTTTCGGAAAAGAAAATTTTTAATTTAGTGTTGGCTCAGCTGTTATGATTGGAAAACAAAATTCAGGTTGACATTAATTTGTAATTGTTTTTCTTCATAGCCGAGAGTTAAATGGCTTTGTTGAATCTGAGTCGTTATCCTAAGCTAAGCTAACCAACTGCTGGCTGTAGCTTTGTATTTAGCATACAGACTGATATCCATCTTCTTATCTGACTCTCAGCAAGAAGGCTTGTGACTCCAGTGTGGTCTCCAGCTGTGTAATAATCAGTGTGGTTCAACCGTGAGAGCGTCCGGTTTTCCACAGGCCTCCTATCTGGTTCACCTGTCCTCAAGGATCAGCTCTGGAGATGGGGGAGAAGCGAGGGGTAAGGGGGGGTGGGGGGGATGTCAGAAGGTAACTTGGTGTAAGGAGGGGGGATGGAGGGGATATGGTACCCCCCCTCCAGAGACCGGTACTCTACTTGTAGAGGTGTAATGTGGATCAAAGGGCCTCCGCCACCCGTGGGTCCCATGGGCCATATAGCCCTGCACCCGAACGCCCCCGCCTCAACACCATCGCCCCAGCGCTCCTAAGCATCAAAGCAGCTATCGATCGCAACACAGAGACAAGTGGGGATTGTGTGTGTGTGTGTGTGTGTGTGTGTGTGTGAATGTGTGTTCCGGGCTGCCTATCTTTCCGCACTGCAGCTGTGCAGCTATCTTCTGCCGCTGCTACAATATAAATAAGGAGGTACTTCCTCTTTTCTAGCCATGGTTTCCTCTCAGAGAAAACCCCCTTCATCACAATTTAACCTGACACACACGCACTCACACACATGACATTATCACACATCTGGGTGTGATGACACTTGAAAATAATGAAAATGCTCTCTGAACCCTCAAAAATGTGACCTTTGACCTCAAAAGCATAGTCATTACTTGAACATGTGAGTCCCTGGCTCGTGTAGGGAAGAAACTTTAGACTCCCAGACCACAGGAAGTTGCAAAGGATTGAAGAGGAAATGATGTCATGACTTGCTGTCATGTTTGAAGTGCATTGGAGGAGTTGATGGAAAGTTCATGGAGTCATGTGGAGGGTAAAATGAAAAAGGAAGAAGGAAAACTGTATCTGTGTCTCCCTGCAATTGACCATGTCCATCCCTGTCACATGGCAGTGTGTCCTCTCTCTCTCTCTCTCTCTCTCAAACATAACACACACAACCAAACAAACCTCTTAGTCACCTACATTTCCAGTTAAGTTGCAAACCCCAATTACAGCCTGAATTACGGCCCCCACCAATCACGGCAAACATCTGTCAGTAACCCACCAATCACGGCTCTCTGTTGTGCTTGTCGCCGTGCAGGGCGGTCGAGGCAGACTCGAGGTGGTCATTTTCCACTGAAGCCTGTAGTTAAAGGCTATTGGAACAGGAGGGCGGCCATTTTGACGCCCTGCAGACCCTGGGAAAACTGGCCGGGGCCGTAGGGTTTCCAAAATGTAAATACCAAATCCCGAAACTACTCTTCACCATCTCATTTCGTTAAATGAAGACTAAAAGACGTTTTGCTGAATGCACCTCAATTTAACTTTTACCACGGACAGATTAAAGCATGGTCCAAATTCTCTAACTGCCAAATGTCAGATTTGACACGGGATCTCACAGACTAGATCAAACCGGCCATGTGTGTAATTCTCCGACAAACTATGACGCTTTTTCTAAGCTGGGGGGTGTGTTCAACGTTGTGGAGTTACAGACTACATTAGACTGGATTGCAACCATAACAAAAATCAAAATGGCCACCACTATCCCTTGTGTTTCAGGTTTTGGGGATCAGAGTGTGAGAACCATGTAGTGGACATTTTTACTTTTTTTAAGCATTTCGAATGCAGCTCCTCAACAGTAATTCAGAAAAACAGAGAAGGCTTTTTTCCAATTGAAGCATTTCTCAGAAGTCTGATGTAATTATGAGAAGAACTCGCAAAATGTAGAGAACTGACATAAACTTGCTTTAAAAAGACTTGGCTTTACTTCTTAGTCCTTGTAATGTGGACTTGTCTTGATTGTCTCAAAGACTTGATGTGGCCTTGTTTTGAAACGACTAGCCCCAAAAGACAGTAGAACCAGCTCTACAGCTTGAGAACATGAATAGCCTCGAGTGATGATGACATCATGGTTTCAGATTACAGTGTGTTTTGCAAATGT
This sequence comes from Etheostoma cragini, assembly GCF_013103735.1. NCBI lineage: Eukaryota > Metazoa > Chordata > Actinopteri > Perciformes > Percidae > Etheostoma > Etheostoma cragini. The sequence continues at coordinate 23,792,171 of NC_048423.1, read as the reverse complement.
GCCGCATGTTACCAATTTTAAAGTAACTTCCCTGACCTTGAGTGTATGATGCATGAGTGTGTGTGTGTGTGTGTGTGTGTGTGTTGGGCTGAAGTTCTCTGTATAATCTCCACCAAATGTGATGAGCCATCCCTCATCAGGATTTACCTCACGAGCTTACAGCTCATCCTCAGGAAATTAGAGAGCATCCAGACATGTGTGTGTCATTTCACAGGAGGGCAAGCGTAAGTGTGTGTTTGTAGTGGGGTTTTATTCTGTTTGTGGGAGCATGAGCCTGTGAGCAAGCTACTGTGTGAGTGGTTTGTGTGTACATCCGTGTGTGTGTGTGTGTGTGTGTGTGTGTGTGTGTGTGTGCGTCCTCCTAATCACAGTCCTTAAGGTTCTGTGATCACAGGCCTTGTCGAGCAAGCCCAACCAAAGCCCCCCCCACCCACCCACCCACAAACACACACACACACACACACACACACGTATACACAAAAATAAAAAAGACATGCACGTATGTCGACAAACACACACACAAACACATGTACAAAAAAACAAAAAAGACATGCACATGCAGTATGTCGACACACACACACACACAGACACATTCTCATCCTTCATGGTCACTGTCAACACACTTTAAGACTGCACCACAAACAGATACGTAAAAACACACACACACACTCCCTGTTTTACTCACCGCAGTCGGTGGGATCCAGTAAGTCCAACCTGGGACGGGGGGGGGGGGGGGGGGGGGGGGGGGGGGGGGGGGAGGGTCGGGGGCTATTGTGTGTGTTACAGAAAGTCATCTTCACTGAGATTAGTAACCTTCAGAGAAGGCTAATTAGAGAGGTGTTGCGTCACTGCTGCTGAAAAATGGTCTGCTGTGGGAGCCAATGACAGACTAGGATCCTCCTGGGTGTCTTGAGGAGGGACACGTTATGATAGGGACGCGGTGGGCTGTGTGTGCGGCTCCCGCTGTCATGTGGCTCAGGTCAGGGAAACAGTGTGTGTGTGCGCTTCTGTGTTTAGTAAAGTGTTGTGGAAGATAGGAGTGTATTTGTTACCTTCATCAGTATCAGAGGTAACTGAGGATCAGGGACTGAGATTCCTATCGAATTATCTGAAGTTCGGTAAAAAAAACTCATGTGAATAAATCTGGTGAAAGTGTGTTTCCATCCAACGGCTTTAAAGCGAATCATAACCTGTGATAATGACGTCACTGTCACGGTACGCCATAAAGGAGGACCCAGGATGGAGGATTTATTGTCCAAAACAGCGAACAGAACACACCAGGGAACAGAAAGTCCCAAAAACTCCAAGAAAAAAATGCTAAAAACTACCAAAACACAAAATCCACAGGGGTCCAGGGAGGTAAGGGTGAGGAGCCGACAGGACCAAAACAGGTAGGAGAGACTCACAGGGAAGCTGGTCGCAGAAACAGGAACTCACAGGGCAACGAGGAACAAGCAGGCAAACTAACTAGAAAGATCCGACAAGAGACAAAAGAAACAAGAGGTAACGAGGTAACGAGGAACAGGTGAGACATCAGGTGAATCACATTAGGGCGGGGCTGGACAATCCGACAGACAAAGCGAAGCTAGACAAGACAAAATGTAAAGCAGGAAGTAGAACAAACATGAACAGGGAAAAATAAGACAGGACCAGCAACATAAGACCAGAGAGAAAACAAAGACAAAAACACAAGGAGGCCATAGAAAAAGGAAAAAACGAACCAGAAGAAAAACCCCAAACCACAACAGTCACATGCTGTTTTGCGATCAAATTGACTTATCAAATTGATTTGAGACATTTAAGGAGTTTCGATTCGATTTTGTACTGAATCGCACAACATTCAAGTAAACTCCTGCAAACAAGTGTTTCTGGACAAAATGGATCACATGATCAACATGGGACAAGTTATAGTGCTTATGTGCCAGCTGATAGCGACAAATCAAGGTACTATAAGACAATGCTGTCAACACATCGCTTTGACAATGCAGATGCAACTCCCCAGCACCCCTGCGAGACTCTTCTTTGAGACATGTGCGTCTTACATTTTTCCCGGAGGACGTCCCACGGCTTGTCCTAACCTTTGTCAGCCATTTCCTTCGCGAGTTCCCGATGAATTAAATTCAGAAAGTCTCTCGTCTCCTCGTCCGTCCACTTCCATATCTGTCTTTGTTGACGCCTGACATGTGTGCAGACGGAGAGGAAATACTGGGCGGAAATGGACTACGACTTCTTCTTCTTGGTTTTGTGGCAGGTTGCAACCATAAAATGACCTAAAACCTAATCGTAATTCAGTATTTATTCAGAAAATGACGTTTCCATTATCGCATAAGCTGAATATCGATCAGGAGAAAATCCAATGAGACCGAAAGTATTTCATTTGAGCAGATATTCATGAAATTTATTGAATTTGACTGTTTCCATAAGGCATTTTTCATTCGGTATCACTTCATTTGGATGAAAACGTGTGGATGGAAACAGAGCTAGTAGCTGGAGATAATCTCTTTTGCATCAACACAACCATGCTCTGCTTTCTTGTCAGAATCACAATGCATTTAGTTACTTTTGTTTCACATATTTATGTTGGAAGAAAATTGTGTAACTTCAGCTGAATATGACATCATTCCTCTACCTTTCACCTTTAACTTTCGAACAAGTCATGGCGATTAGAGCTGTAACAAATCGATAAATCGATTGACAGAAACTAATGGATTAATCGTTTAAGTCCTTTTTAGTGCGAATGTTCCAAGAATCTGTCATGACTAACTGATTTTCTATGTCTCATGTCTTTTTTGGACGGTTGGACAAAGCAAGACATCTGAAGATGTCACTTGAGAAATTATGAAGAATGTGTTGACATTCTATAAGATCACAGATCAGTCATTAAAGTGTCACAGACACAGAAAGATGGACCCACAATGCATGACTCAGGTAGCAACACAGGCAAAAAGGGTCCAAAAATATGGGAAGGGGAAATCCAGAAAAAGAGGCAAGGGTCAAAATCCAGAGAAAACAGGAAGTCAAAATACAGGACACAAGAAAAATGAAGACCTGGCACTGGGGAGAGGGGACTGAACTTAAATACACAAGACAGGGGAGACAGAGAGACACTGGTGCAACACATTAGGGATGGGAAAGGTAATTACACAGGCAGGAAGACCTACAACAGGAAGCACAACAAGACAACACAAGGGAGAACCTTCAAAATAAAACAGGAAACATGAAACTTGACAGAAAGAGAGAGAATGAAGACCTGATTTAAACCAATGGTGAGCCTCAAAAGACCGCTGTAGAATGCCTGTTTTTATTTTTGGAACCATTCCATTAAATAATGGGGCCGGCAATATTCTATATTTGTTTTATTGTCGACCAATCCAACGGACTTCCTCAGCTTGGCTCTCAGCTCATTGGTTCCTACTGTAGATGTAAATCTTGTAGAAGAAAAAAATCAACTGTACATGCACATGTTTGTTTGTGTTTTTAATGAAAAGGCTGAAATATTGCATCACTCGCCACTGGAATATTTGAATATACTTGTAGTGTTCAAATTAGGCTATGTTTTACAGTATAACTACTTACTGTAAATGGACAAATTTGGACAAATTCTGTCCATTTTGAGCCATAAATCTCAACCTCTGAAGACAATTTTTGTTCATAAAAGTAGAAGGTACAATTTCTGTAGCTGCCTCATAAATGAAATAAGAGCCTTAAGCGTTTTTATTGCAAAAATAACAATTAAAGTTAACCAGCAGCCAATATCTAATGTTCACTGGAATTCTGTGCAATTTCACAACAGTGCAATATTTAATATTTAACCATTTAACTTCATTACTGTGCAATATTTCATAATCAGGACGTGTGGTACACCAATAACTATTTTATTTGCATAATGCGTGTACAAACCCTTTATCTTTCTTACTATTTTACATATATATGTATATGGTTGCTCTCAGGAACTGTTCACCACGTTCCCCCCTCTCGTTGTTTTTGTACTCCTTCTGCACTGCTTACATTTTATATTTTTATATTTTATGTTGACACTGTAAAGGGGTTGCTTCAATCTCGTTGCACAGGTACTGCACTTGTGTATAATGACAATAAAGGCTTTTGGTTCTGTTTCTATTCCACATGTCTAATAAGATGGATTTTCTTTTACCGCAGCATGATCGTGAGATTAGTCTAAGTGGCTGTTACCGACAGAAGTGTAGGTGGCCCAGAAGGATGGATAGCGATTCGGGTCTTGCAGGGGGCCGGGTGTGAGTGCGAGGTCAGGGGTGGGTGCTGGGGGTGTTTGTGT
>NC_048423.1:23763024-23787777 GCF_013103735.1 Etheostoma cragini | reverse complement strand
TACGTTCACAGACACACACACACACACACACACACACACACACACACACACACACACACACACACACACACACACACCTGGGAGATACCCAGCACAGTTCCAGTCCTGTTCGGGTGGCTGCCCCACAGGAAGAGCTGCAGGGGTCAACTCAACACCTCAAATAAATCTAATCTACATCTTGAAAAGTGGGTTTCCACTAATAAACTCCTCTTTCCTATCTCCTTCTCTTTGCGTCGACGTGTTTTTGATCAGATTGAGTCTTCTTCCTTGACGTCAGCGCGGCTGCTTCCCCGCCAGGCTGTTTATTTTCCATCCAGATCGCAGAGCGATGAGAGTTTACACGACTCTGATGTGGAACAAATGAGAGCCGGGGAGCTCCGCAGGGCTGGGGGAAGGAAGCGGAGCTTCAGAGTCCTCCAGATACCCTGCCGTCAACCTTTTTCATGCTCAACTCGTCCAAAACAGATTCACAGACTGCTGGCTGCACACACACACACACACACACACACACACACACACACACACACACAGACACCCATTTTATGTACAGGAGGAGTTATTGATGTTTGGCTTTTCCCAATCTTTACATTCATTTTCAATTCCATCATACAGAGATGTGGAAATTATGCCATCAACACCTTTAAAACATAATGCAGTCCAATACAAGAACCATGCAAATAACAATATTATTGTGAAGTTTTTATGTGTTCTAATGTATGCTGTCAGTGTATTTGATTAAATATTTATTAATTTTTTTATTTCTCCTTGTAATTTGTATTGACATTATATTTTCTGCTCACCAGACACTGTGGCTAATTGTTTTCCAAAGTTACTAGCCACTTTTTATCCGTCAAATTACATTTTATATGATAAAAGTTGACTTTGGTGTGCTACAATTTACTTTACCCTTGTGTTGTTTTCCCGTCAAAATTGAAAATCACCACATTAGTTGACATTTTTTATCAATGTTTTCAACTTTTTCAAACATTTTGGTCCCTTTTTTCAACACTTTGGACACTTTTTTTCAATGTTTGGGCAGAAAGGAACTACAACTTCTTCTTCTTTGTTTTGTGGCGAGTTGCAACCATAAAATGACCTAAAACTTAATCGCAATTCATTATTTATTCGGCAAGCCGTAGCATATGTATCAAGATAAAATCTGATGAGACCAAAAGTATTTCTTTTGAGGTGACATGAAATTCCATCGAATTTTACTGTTTCCTGAAGGCATTTTTCATTCAATATCACTTCATTTGGATAAAGATGTGTGGATGGAAACAGAGCTACTGTAACAACTGAGAGTTTTTTTGTCTCTGTTTCAATCAAACTTTGTCAAAAGAACTTAGGGCCCTAACAGACTCAAAGCGCTGCAATTGTTTTAAGTGTGTCCCGCATTATACATTTTGTCATAAAGATTTACATCCGTCTGAAAAACCATTCAAACTCTGCTCCACAGATTATAAGTAAGCTTAACTGGATTTAAAAGGATTCACCTGACCACTCACGTTGAGGTGCTGCAGACACAAGAGCACACGAAGGAGAAGCAGCAGGTTTATAAAATGCATGTGGAAAATGTAACCAGTGTGTCTAAAGATCATCAGATAAAGGTGTGTTTAGAGGTCTTTTCTGTCTTCTCTGTTTATGCACGTCTTGTAAACACACTGCACATTTCCCCTGTTGTCAGCAGTTACATGGTGCAAATCATAGCCATAGCCGATTTGATCACATAGCAGAGAGCTCAGCCACGAGTTTGACTAAACAAATGAGGGTGAGTATGCAGCTTCAATAACCCGGATACACACACACACACACACACACAGACAAACACATGCTTTACATGAAAGCATACATGGCTGTCTTTCTTTCTCTGTCTCCCTCTAACATGCACTCTCTTTTTCTCCTAATCCAAGGACCCTCACTCCCTGTAGGCCACCTGAGCCAACCAGCCCCGGGGTTGTGGTGATTGAGGACTTCAGCCAGGGCCAGGCTGCGACCACAGACACACAAACACACATCACTCACCCCAAAGATAAGCAAATGGTGTGCAAGCCGCCAATGGCCCTAAGTGCTCCGCAAACACAGCTAACACTGGCCTCAATTCAAAAGGGTTCATTATTAAACCGCAGCCAGCTCTACGGAACAAGAACACACAAACCTGAGAGACAATAGGCTGGTATCACTTGATCCAGTAGCATTAGGTCAGATCTATTGGCGTCAGTGGGATGGGATGCCCTCAGCAATGACATTTGGTCCGGTGAATAATGTGAAATTTTCCAGGTGCATTGACAGAAAGAAATACCTGAGTTGTATTTTTATGTTCTGTAACAATAAGTAGGCAGAGATAATGCCGACCTGCATCTACCAGGGTTCGACAGTGCAGTACAAAACAGGTAGTGTATCAAAAGGCAAGGAATGCAGGCAGAAATCCAAGTCCTGGTGATGCAACCGTTGTCCCAGGACAGAGGACTAGAGAAGGAGGACAACACAAAGGATGTTGATAGGGGGCTGCCCCGGGCTCAAGTGTCCTTCATATATATTGATATACAGATGCAACGGCTGATTGAAGAATAGCAATTATCTCCCCCCGGTAAAGCCAAATAGGCTTGAATATTCTAAAACAAGGAAAAGTGAAGTTGTTCTGCAGACTCGTGACTGTTCTATAGCTCAGTAAATCATGTTGGTTATACAAATATTTGGTGGAGTATTTCTTCAGATAGTCAATGTTCACAGGCCTGTAGTTGGATGCACAAGATCCAGACCTAAAAGCTGGAAGTCCATAGTCTTCATCCCCAACAAGTCGGAGCAGCAGATGAACACAATCCCAATCAACGCCAACACTCAGGGCCATAGGCTGATTGTTAACACTGAGAAAACACAGCGAGAAGGAGGGGTGGTGAAGGGGGAGTGGATGTGGGGTGATGACGGGATGCTGAGAGCTTAGTTGGAGTTTGGGGAGAGATGGAGGAGAAGAGGGGGAGGAAGGTCAGAGAGCTGGCGGCCCCATTTCCTCTCTAATGGCCTCCAAACGAGAGAATAGGAGGGAATGCTGCCCAGTAAAGCAGGTGACCCGGAGGAAAGAGCCCTCATTTGACTTGGATAAAACACACACATATACACACACACACACACACGTATATCTGCACAAAAGCCATTAAAAGACAGAAATGGATGGTCATGCATGAACATAATTATGCATGCAAGGCGCGTAAAAAGCACACACAAGGGAAAGCCATAAATACAAATTATGAGCAAATGTACGCCAAGGAGAGGTTGTTCCTGAACATGATCATGCATGATACACACACACACACACACACACACACACGACCATGCAGTGTCATTTCCAAGCAATCCCACAACCCCCACTTCCACTACTCACTGATTTCTCTCAGTTCCCACCATTAAAGAGCTGCGGTGCATTGGCTGTGCTAGTCAGCCTCAGCTTCCCGTCTTCAGTGGGACTTACAGTAAATGCTAGGAAGAAACACCTGGACTGGGTTGTTGCAGCTACTCAGAAATCCATTACTAATTATGATTCCTTCCTAAGTTCTGCAGAACTACTGGCTAGTTTCGAAAAGTATTTATAAAATTAAGCAGAGCAATTAATACTTTAGAAACATGTTAGCTAGTGGGAAACATCTGTGGTGCAGTAAAACATATAGCAAAAATAACTAGGCTGAGGTCGAGACCAACTTAAGACCAGGTCCATTCAAGTCCAAAGTCCAAAAAAAGGCAGTCGAGACCGTGTCGAGACCATAATAGGCAATAAGGTTTTTCTAATGCTAATATGGTTAAAGACTAAGAATGGATATATAAACAAGAATGATCTATCTTCTAATACAACTACAGTACAACTGTGCTTCTGATCCCAAATCAGCAACCAGGAAAAGCTTGTCCAGTTCTCTATAGCTAAGTCCAAGACCCTTCCAAGTCCAAGACCAAGACAAGTGCAAGACTTAATGTAATAAGAAAAGTGGACTCTAGTCTACAGCATTTTGATCAAGTGTGAGGTCATGTGTCGACCATGTTTCACGGCGCTTATTTTAATGAATTTACTTTTAACCCTCATGTTGTCCTTGGGTCAAATTGACCCGTTTTCCTATATCAATGTTCTTTTTAATTCTCCAAAATAACATGATTGATTCCACACAACGCTCTTTGGCAAGTACAAATCTCTACTGTTGTTAATTTTGGGGTGTCTTATTCGATTTAATAGCATTTGAAAAACAAAAAGATTGAAGTGGTTTTGAAATAGTATTGAGTAAACGTTGACATATTCCAGTCTGTGATTATCATCAACATCCATTCCTTTAATTTGAGTCTAAATACTTCCTAATTTCTGCTTTTCTAACTCAAACATTAGGCATCATTTCCTATAAATGAGGTTTATTGACTGTAAATTCCCAATTCCATTACTGTAAAGCAAAACTTTATAAGTTAGTGTTACGTACTGTTGAATAAGTAAAAAGAAAAGTGACATACATTGGGAAAAAAAATGTCAAAAATGTTGAAAAAATTGATAAAAATGTAAGAAAAGTGTTGATTTTGAGAGAAGACAACGCCAGGGTTAATGTAAACGGGTCTCATGCTAACATGCTAACATTAGCTTTGTCAGTGAGCTAGCAAAAACTTACACCATTTACTTGGTGTAAATATATAGCGACACTTAATCTCTACAGAAGAACTTGTGCTGTGTAACAATGGCTTGAATTATAGATGGGTAAATCTTCTCTACTCGTTATAAGTAGGTTAAGTTTAAACTTAAGAAGAGTTGGAAAGACCGGCTCCTGGAGCTAATGGGTACCCAATAAGGAGATCAAGTTATATTTCCAATCATTACAGATGCTGCAAGAACTGCACCTAACAGATAGAGCAAGTCAGACACTCAAATCTCCTCTTTGCGCTCCTCTACAAACACATCTGCCCATACGCCTAATCCACAGTTCTTGTGGATTCTGATCAAATTGAGTGCATGAGTTGTGACGCACCGCTCTCTGGTTAGCTCATTGACTGAGTCAAGGTCTGTTTTGAACCGCTTTTCTCCGGCGTCCTTGCTGTATGTGCCAAGCTCTAAGCAAAACCTGCTGTTCTTCCCATTTCTGGTAACATAATCTCACTCTATTTGGGTTAATAAGTGAAACCAAATGGACTGGGCCTTTTTTCTGCCGTGTGTGAGGGTGGGTCGGAGCTGGCTTGTAGTGCATACAGTATGATCAAAAATAATCTTATTTTTATAGTATGCAGCGTGTGGGTTGTCATACGTGCACATATGGTTATATGAACATATCAAAGAATAATCAGCCTCGATTTCAAAGGAGATATCAATGTCCTGTGGAGGCTTTTCAACAAAAAAAACAAAAAAACGTTGACCTGGATGTGCTTTGGCCTTGCGAGTGCATGTGTCTCTGTGGTTATTAAGAAATAAATGCTGACCAGATGTTCTATTTTTAGCTCTTCATTCCGCAGTAAAGGCACCCATTCTGTAGCAGCAAGGCCCGTGTGTGTCCCAGGGCCGGAAACAAGTGGTTGGGACCCCAGTGCTATGTATTTTTTGTGCGTATCCATCTCACTGCGTTGGTCTCTTCCACTGTCATTCTCACACCTCCTCCCTTTCTAAATCTGAAAGGTGTTTTTTTCTTGGAAGGGGCGAAAGGGGAGGGTTTGGGGCCTTCTGGTTGAGTAGGGGGGGACGTGACGGATGAGCGAACCTGTTTGGTGAAGTTGAGAATGGAGGTGCGGGTGTAGCTTATACCCCCTATCCTCCATACAATACAGCGTAACCAGCCACTGCCCTGCCCATATCCACAGACAGCTGTGCCTGACGGGCCTGACAACAACACTAAAGGTGTGGAATTGCGATTGTGAGGGTGGATTTTCTGCGCCTTCACGCTCTCTGTGCACGAAGCGGAGACCAGCCAGTGCCTTGTGTGCGTGTTTGTGTGAGTTTGTGTGTTCAAAAACCTTGTGAGAACGCTTGCATGTGTCCGCACGAGGACTCCGCTGTTATTGTATGATTGAGCTCACTCTAACAAGCCCGTGCAATCAAACCAGATGTACAGGCCTATTTGGCTGGCTGCCATACAGTTACGGGAAAACCCCCTCCATCCACAAGGGACCCACTGACAAACACACACATACACACACACACACAGTTCACAGGATGTACTGTGCTGTATGCATAGAGGAAGGCTGACCTGTCACGCTAAGGGGTTAATGATTTGCTATTAGACCAAGAGGAGGGTGTACAAAAGCTTTTGGATTCTGCACCACTATGTGTGTGTATGTGTGTGTCTGTCCTTCATGAATTCCTTTACATTCCTGAGGATCAGTTTTAGGAAGCTCAGTGTCCTGCCAGCTGTGGGTAGATTTAAAGTGTCTGCCACTCACTGCCGCAGTACTTTTGCACAGTAAAGTGTGGCTGTAGCACTTCCTCTGTTTTTCCCTGACTGCACCTGGAGCTGGTGGACATTCAATATCTTGCTCAAGGGCATTTCAGCAGGGATTTCAGGCTGATCGCTGATGTGATTTGAGTGTATCTTTAGGCTTTTGCTCTGTGTGTGATCCTAAACGTGTGAATTGAAGCATAATTAAGCACACGATGACGTTGAAGGTGGAAAAAAAAAAGGCCTGCCGGGACACTCACCTGAGGTCTGAATCTCTTTTTCCATGCAAGCGGAGAAGTGAGTGGCACACTAATTATCAGTTGGGATTCGGATAATTGAGGTGCTGCAATTTGCGGCCTCGTTTAAGACGGCGCAACCTTTACCAGCAGGCTGATTTCCGCTGGAGGAGAGGTGCTCCTCGAGCGCTCCACAAGGGGAAATCCACCCTGTAAAAGAGTTTGCATGTTACTGCAAACACTCCAAGGAGCTTGTATTGTTCAATCCAGATGTGTGAGCGTGACAAAACCCAACACAAGGTGTAAAGGTAGTACTTTGGATTGAGGTTACATTGAATAAAAATGAACGCAATGGGTGATAAATGAGGCGAATTTCCTAACTGCATCACAAAAATGTTCAAGCTGTAGTCACAACACGAGTCACTGTGTAATAAATTTATATTACATAGTATCACCAGGAGATCTTTTCCCTGCAGTCATTTTGAGATTTAAGAAGCCTAAATGAGCATACTGAATGTGATACATGGGCAGCTAGACCTCAGACGCAAAAAGTTGTTTTTCCGCTGATGCAAAGTTATTTTTGGAACGAAGCAAAATTGGTTTTGGATGCTTTTCACTGGCTCTAAGAAAATTCTCTCAAGTGCAAGAAAACACATGAACGTCTAAAAATAATTTCAAACACTGCAATCTGTATGACAGTTGCAGCATGGATGTAGTCAACAAAATTTTTAAAATTTGACCAGTGGACCAGAACCGCTCCAGAAACACTCCATATGGATGCTTTTCATTGGCTCTAACAGAATTCAAAGAAATTCTCATGAAAACCACATGAGCGTTTAAAAATAATTTGAAACACTGCAATCTGCATGACAGTTTCACCATGGTTCTTGTCAAGCAAATGTTTCAAATTTCATAGTAAACGAACAGAATCCTGGACCAGTGGCCCAGAACCTCTGCACACAACCCGGTCTCACGCCAGTTCAAGAAATGGTCACGTTATTACCTGTACATGTCACGATTTTATAGCTAAATACGTGTACATGTCCCGATTTTATCGTTCATTCTTTGTACATGTCACAATTTTATTGTTCATTACGTGTACATGTCAGGATTTTCTCGTTCATAACGTGTACTTGGTACCAATTTAACATTCATTACGTGTACATGTTATGATTTTATCGTTCATCACGTGTACATGTCACGATTTTATCATTCATTACGTCTACTTGTTACGATTTTATTGTTCATTACGTGTACATGTCACAATTTTGCCATTCATCACGTGTACATGTCACAATTGTATCGTTCATTGCGTGTACTTGTTACGATTTTAGCATTCATTAGGTGTACATGTCACGATATTATCGTTCATTATCGATTTTTGGCTTTTCAATTTTTTTTTTCACACTAACGTGATCTGTACACGAATCAATAGATTAAATAACGTGAATATTTCAGCAACTGCCACTGGGCTACTCCACAACAACTCCATTGACCCTTCTGTTGACCTTGGGTCAAATTTGACCTGTTTTCAACAGGTTTCAAAACACTTGGATTTTTTTCTTCAAATGCTATAAAATTGAATAAGATACCCCAAAATTTACGAAAGTAGAGATTTGTAAAAAAATTAACAAACAAGTTTTATTTTACATTTTGACCCAGAAAAACCAAAGGTTGCACGGATTTAACATGGATGTAGAAAGTCAATGGAACATCTCACTCCACGGTGGAGGGAGGAGTTGACCTTTGACCCCTGGGTTCAGCTAGGGTTGCCCTAGGCCACGTCTTATGAAAATCCCATGCATCTGGGACACGAAAACAAATACGTTTAATGGGATTGTTATGCTTATAGAAACACAATCACACCTGAATGGTCTAAATGTGTAGAAAAGTAGAAACATCAAAATAGCCAGAATGTATTCAAGTTCAAGCTATTACACACAGATTCTGATTATTTGCTTGAAACAATCAAAGGCCTCCTCTCAAGCTTGTGTGATGATTGAAAAGACTGAAAAAGACTTCCGAGAAGAGCGAGTGCACAGCAACATGTCTCGGATAAATCAGTAAATGATGTATTCTACTCGGTAGCATAGACACAAATCCCATAATTCAATAGGAAATCATGCATTAGTGGGGAAAATTTCATTTGGATCAATGGAAGGTATTGATGTTACCAGGAATGGCTGGGCAGACTGTTGTAACCCAGTTTGCAATGGTGGGGAGGGAACAGGGGGTTGATAGAAGAGTCAGCCCAGTGTAGAGGCTCTTTGTCTGGGATGGACTACAGAGATGCAAGGCCTGGCCTGGTTCTGGGATCTGGAGGTCGGCCAGGGCTTGAGGGGGAGCCAAGAGTGCAGAAGTGGCTGATCGGTCCCATACTGACACAAAGAGGCCTTTCTTTGGACTACAGATCTGCGGCGGCCTGGGACTCGCACTGGGGACGTCAACTACAAAAGGGAGGTTGACACACATACACACACACAGTGAACACACACATACCCGGAAAAGACAGAAGGGCACGTAGACACATATTGCTGTTGCATCTCTCAAAAGTACTTTCATTACAACTAATAAGCATTATAAGCTTCCTTTTTTTAAGATCTAAACAGGTCATGATCTCAATTTCTGTCATTAATGCACATGTGATAATTATTGATGCCTACTCCGCAATTTGCAGACCCCCAACCTCGTCCTTCTGGAGTTAGTAAATGGGGTGAGGTCTGGCCTGGGTTAGGCAGACCCGGCCCCCCTGGCTGGTTAATGAAGCTTAATTAGCTTGATTAAAGCCTAATTGGGGGCAAAGGGAGACCAGTCCCTGGAAAGACCTTTCACCCTTGAGCTTTGGCCCCTTTCACTTAAGATCATAGGGGCCTGCAAAGAGGCACTAAAAGAGCCAGACGGCTGTATATGCGTGTGCGTGTGTGTGTGCGTGTGTGTGTGTGTGTGTGTGTGTGTGTGTGTGTGTGTGTGTGTGTGTGCGTGTGTGTGTGTGTGTGTGTGCAGAAACCAGTTTGTAACTTCAGTTTGAACACTGAGAGAGCATGATTCAGATGTATTATTATTTGGAGACAGACTGTACAGATGTACAGACAGTATGTGTGTTCAGACACTTGCATCATACACTTTGTGTGTGTGTGTGTGTCTATGTGTGTCTTTGTGTGTGTGTGTGTGTGTGTGTGTGTGTGTGTCTGAGTATGTGTGTGTTTTATAGCCTGTGAAATGAAGATGGTGGTAAGGTGATGCAGGCTGGGGGAATGGGGTCATGAGATAATCAAGCCCCCCATCAACTCCACCCATCTGCAACACACATACATACACACACACATCATCTCTCTTGGGCCTGAGATAACCAAGTCAAGGGCCCCGGGATTAAAGGTCAGGGCCCTGGCTCATAGGGAACACATGGAAGGGATAAAGAAGCTCTGGATTCCATAAAGCATGAGCAGGGACGGACTTATTTACGGCTGCACGGAAAACATCACAACCCGACTCCCTCCCGTCATGTCCAGTCCACTCCCTCACTGATGGAAGGAGGGATACGATGAGGAAGAGAGAGAGAGATGTGGAAGGGAAGGGAAAAAGATCTTTCAAATCTGTTCTGGTTCTCTGTGCATGCTGTCCAAATGGCTTCATCTCAAAGGCTCTCTGAAGGCAGCTCTCCCTCAAAAAGAAAAAAAAAAGAACTGTCAGCCACAAACCGAACGAGTGAAGAAACGCCATGCGAGACTGCCGTAAAACTGCGGGATGTTGTGACAAGCGGTGGTTTTGATTTAAACCACAGAAACTAATGGCGCCTTGTTTGCTTGCTAAAGGGCACTGGGTCTGTGTTTGGTACACATTAAGTCATTGCATGGACTCACTCACACACACACACAGAATATTACCTTCAAACACACGCCTGTCATTTTCCCCGTTTCATGCTTGTTCCACATCTGTCTCTGACTGTTCTACGCTTTCAACATGTAACGTGTGATCTGTTTCCTGTATTGAGTCTGACTGCCGCCTTGAGCTTAAAGTTGTCAAACTGTCTTTGCAGTTATTTTGTGAGACACATTGCCACATATTCACGTTTAATAACTGTTTTTGTTGTGGAACATCCTAGTGATCATACACAATGATGTATTCTAAGGGAAAAAAATACTAGATGAGGCAATGGGGGTTGCGTTACAACTGGAGCCATTGATGCCCAGAAGCTGCACTTATTAGACAAAACCAAACAGGAAATAGGAGGATCTTCCTTTTTTAACTTCTTTAATTTATTAAAACCCAAATTGAGAATTCACAGAGACCCCGGAATGACATTCTCACGGACATTTCTGGATCTTTAGCTGCTACAGCGGCTTGCATAAATTGACACACCCATGCTAAAGTTGATTAGAAATAGGAACAAATTTGGAAATTGATCTTAATGTCTTAATTCAAAAAAGTTGGGAAAATTCGACCTTTTAAGGCCACAAATTTTCTTTGTGAATGAAAAATGAATAGTAAATAAATGCATGTATTTCCTTAAACTACAGGGGGCCTAAGTATACACCCCCCTATGTTAAATTCCCATAGAGGCAGGCAAACTTTTTAGTGCAAGGCACTTTTTTAATTTGCAAAGGCCAGTTATTTCATGGATCATGGTAATTTCAAAGGTGCAAGGGAACTTTATTAGGATACATAGTACCCTGATCTTCTATGGGAACTTAGGGGGGTGTATACTTATGCCCCTGTATTTTAAGGACGAAAGTTTCTTTATTTACAATACATTATTTATTCACAAAGAAAATTGGTGTCCTTAAAAGGATGGATTTTCCAAATTTTTTTGAATTAAGATCAATTTCCAAAAGATGTTTTTTTATTCCTCTTTTTCATCAACTTTAGCATGGGGGTGTAAAAATATGCGAGCCACTGTAAATGCTGCACTAGCTAGTTTCTAACTTGGTTTTTGCAGACTGCTGAAACCAGCTCAAAATAATGTTATTAAGAGTAATAGTGAACCAAAAAAGTTAAGCTGCGGGCCTGAAAACCATGAACTGAAAGCCCCTAAAAAGCTCTGTAGAGCTCAGAGTCAGGCAATGACGCTCGTGGGTTGGTTGCTACAAATGACCCCTTTCATATAAGAAATAGTCAATTCAGAGACTTATGAAGTCAAAAATATGGATTAGGGCAGCTTTAAGTTCAGGTTGGCCATAATTGTGAAGAGTTGAAAGAGTTTTGTGCATGCGCCATGGTTCTAAATGAGACCTTAGGAGAAGAATGACAGTGGTCCATCCATCTGTCCTGTTTTGGTCTTTTTACTGTAGCTCAACCAAGGGTGGTAAGCATACACACATACACACACACACACACACACACACACAGGCAGGTCATTACCCTTCTGTCTATATTCAGTCTGCCCCTTTTGGCTCCCAATGTCTTTGTGTATGTGTGTGTGTGTGTGTGTGTGTGTGTGTGTGTGTGTGTGTGTGTGTGTGTGTGTGCCCACGGGTGTCGTCAGGTCGTTGGGCTCGTCACCTAAGAGCTCTGAGACAATGGCGGTGAGATAATGAAGACAGGAGCCCGTCACGGCGGCCGATGGGGAACAATGCGGCGGTAATGACTCTGGAACAGTGAGAGGACTTTACTGGTCCCCCATGGGAGCCTTCCTTCCTGTCCGGCTTTATCAACACACAGGAAAGAAAACAACAAGTCCTCCTCCTTCTCCTCTTCCTCATTTGAATGACTGGAGTTTTGTATTTCCTTCTCCTCCTTGCCCTCCTCTCCTTTCTCTCTAATCTGCTCTCCTAATGTCTTTTCTTGTCTTATCATCTCTATCAAGTTTACCCTCTTCTCACCTTCTCCTGTCATTTCTACAATCTCCTTCCCTTTCCTCTCTTTTTCTTCATCTATATTATCACTTATTTTCTTTTGACTCTCCTTTTGCCTATGCAGTACACTTGCCCATTTGTCATTTCTTTTCTCCCCTGCTTTGCCCTAAAAATGTGGGTCAATTTGATCAAAATTGAGTTAAGAGCAGAATCAGATTCAGTCCCATCTGTCATATATCATCATATGATTACGCCTAAGAAACCACAAAACAGAGATGAGAACACTCCAGCTACAGCGGCAGCTAGCTTATCTTTCCTGACCTGTTTCCTGTAAGTGAAAAATCGAATAATGCATCCTGGTAATCGCATTTCTTTGATCACATATATATAAGGCTAAGTCTTATCAAAGTGGAGAAAAAAGGGGGACAAGAAAGATTAGACTAGGGCGTTTGTAGCTAATTTAGCCTACTTTAGACTGACTTTAGATTGTTCAAAGTGTCGGATTTAAGCTATGACTAGTTTTCTTTCTGGGGAGAGGACAGAGGGATGATAAATGCATTAAGATAACGTTTTCAAATGTACATCCCTTCAAAATTTAAACCCTGTTTTCTTTCCTCCATAGTTCCTCGTCTTGCGCCCCCTGATCTCTATTCTTATCTTGTCTCCATTTTTCTTGATTGCTTTCTCTTTCCTCCTCTCTTCATTCTTCTCAACAACACACAGGAAGAAGACAGTCTTGTTCCCTCCCTCCTTTTTCTTATCAGTGTGTTTTCATTCTCCTAGGGGAAGTGGAAGACCTCTTCAATATGGGATGCTGCATGCTGTTTGCCCTCCCCCTCTCCCTTCTTGCTTTTCCACTTCATCCCTTGTTTATCTACGTCCACCCTCCCTCTTTCATTTCAAAGCACCCTGAGGTGGGCTGGGAGGTGAGTGGAGGGAGGAAGGCCTCTCTGGGGTTAGCATAATAACTTGGCTCACTTCTAACTCATGAGCTGGGCTGCCTGTTTTACCCAAGGCTGATAGAGTGTGTGTATGCGTGTGTGTGTGTGTGTGTGTGTGTTCAGTCCTGACCCTTCTTCATCCCCATATTGCAAATACTGATACTTCAAAGAGGATGGGGTTGTTGCCATTGCACCCTCTGGAGAACCAGAGACAGACAAAGAAAGAGAGAGCAGGGTAGAGCTGAAACTTTCAGGATGTTGTGTTTGCAGAGGACAGGAGGTCCCGGCTGTGGACAGAAGAGGAGAAGGACAAAAGAGTTGTGTGTTGGGGGAAGTATTTTTAAATCTTTTTGTTATGCGTTGCTGTCTTTATTGTCTGTCTGCAGGCTCCTACTTTAGAGTTTGGAAGTCACAAATACAGAAATATGGCACCAAGCATTTATACTCCACACAAGGGAGTCTACATCCACAACGCTCCAGTCTGGGAGGCCAACGTAAGTCCTCCAGATTTATCATTTAGGCTGGATGTCTACTACCTTCCTCTTTCTTTGTGTTGGCTTTGTAACCTCAAACACCTGTGGATTTCTGAGGACTATGGTTACCTGCTCCTCGGATCTTTGCAGGGTAAATCCAGACAGCTAGCTAGACTATCTGTCGGACTGTGACTACTATCTGAGTTTTCTGTTGAACAACTAAAAATACTTCGTAATGTACATGTTCCACCAAAACAAGTTCCTTCCCTACATGGCGCTTATTGCCAAAAACGATTGTAATTGGTTTAAAGACACACCAATAAACCCTGAACATGTTTCGGAATGCTATATGGACTCGCCAGACCCTCCTCCGGAGTGCTTTGGGCCTGTATACAAGATTACATTGCTTTCGAGCACCTATTGGATTAATCACGCTCACTAAAGTTGATCTCAGGAAAAACATATAAGGGAACATATAATGCCATGTCCTCCACCCTTTGGGGACTGTGGGGCTTTGCAGACTAGCGTGTTTTAGGTCATCATGGGTTCCTGTGATGACATGACTGAAAACCCACAAGGTATTCTTATGAAATGGTAGAACAACCTCAACTGTCTCTTTTTGACGTTAATGAGCAGCAGGGCTACCTATAGGTCTTTCTGGTCCTTGTCTGGAAGCATGAGGTCAGGCACACTGCAAAGAAAACTCATTTTGGGCTCAAATTCTAAATTTGGAACAGAGGTCATCTGGTGGGCAGAGAGCTTCACCCATTCTTTCCCACAAGAATCCGAATCTGGTACTAGACCAGTGCTACTACAAAATTATTATGCGTTGCGCTCATGCAGGACACAAGTCATACGCCCGGTGATTGAATCATCCTTCCTATGTCACACACCAATCCCAGCCATTCTCTCAAGGCGGTCCTTTTAAATGTAAAAGAGGTGGGGAAAGGGGGACCCCCACTTCTCCTCCATTCGCACGTTGAGTACCGGCTGTGTGCTGAGCCCCTTCCTGTACGGTCTCTACACCCACAACTGCAGTCCGGCCCGCAGCAACAACCTCATCGTCAAGTTTGCTGACGACACTACAGCGTTCGGACTCATCTCAAAGGGGGACGAGGCAGCCTACAGAGAGGAGGTCCTGAACGCTGCAGCTTGGTGTTCGGAGAACAACCTGGCTCTGAACACCGAGAAAACCAAGAAGACGGCGAGTGCGTGGAGAGGGTCCACACTTCCGGTTTCTTGGCGTCCTCATCTCCGCTGACATCTCCTGGGCAGACAACACAACAGTGGTCATCAAGAAGGCCCAGCAGCAACTACACTTCCTGAAGGTCCTCAGGAACCTGGACTCCAACCTGCTGCTGACCTTCTACCACTCGTCCACCGAGAGCCTGCTGATGAACTGTATCACAGCCTGGTACAGCAGCTGCACCGTGGCAGACAGGGAGAGGCTGCAGAGGGTCATAAGGTCAGCACAGAAGATCACTGGCTGCCCTCTCCCCACCCTGATGGACATCTACACCTCCCGCTGCCTCAGCAGAGCAAAGGACATCATCAAGGACAGATCCCCCCCCCCCCCCCCCCCCCCCCCCCCCCCCCCCCCCCCCCCCCACCGCCGGCTCTGATCTGTTTGACCTGTTGCCCTCAGGAAGGCGCTACAGGTGCATCAGAGCACGGACTAACAGACTCAAGAACAGTGTCTTCCCAAAAGCCACAACCACCCTGAACTCACACATGCACTGACTCCAGTCCACAGCCTACCCCCGGCCCACCCGACCCCCGGACTTTCTCCTCCTTCCTAGTGAGCAACACTGTTATAAAATACCTAAAAGGACACTGGCATGCGATTTCATTTAGTGCAATATTTAATATTTAACCAATTCAGTATTGTGCAATATTTATGTATTTATTATTAACTACTTTTCACAAAATGTGTATACAAAGCTACTTTATATATGTATCTAGTTGCTCTTAGTACTCAGGAATGTGCACCAGCAATTTATGGTATAATCTATATCCAGCCGGTTCTGGACTGAATTTACATAACAAACAAAAACAAAAGCAACAGTGCAACAAAAACAAAGTACAAAAGATGTCACTTTTAGCAGTTAGCAATTCAATTTCTTCAAGAAGAAGAAGCATTTTTCTGACTGACAGTGTACAGCTGTGTCATTGAACGGTTGATTTCTATTTGCCAATGATGCCAATTCACTACAAAACTATAGACACGTGAACATACATCATGGGTTACTGGCGGGAATCTAACATGTGTAATGCTGAGCTGAATCCATTTGAGGCGTAAATAAATGGACGAATGGAGAGATAGATGGATGGATGAGTTTACATGTCACTTTTTGTCTGATTTAGTTAGACGTTCATTCAGTGCAACCTGATTTTCTTAATCATTGCAGAAAAAATGATTTGGAACTAACATGCAGGTTTGCCACCACTCTCCTCATGAGTGACGCAGATACACACTCACATGTACACACAAGTGCATAGTGTGTTAATCTCTTTAGCATCTCCATGGAGACGTTAGTGTGAAGGCTCTGGGGGGGTTTAGCAGTGCCCCTGTCCTCAAACCACTGAGGCTGGACTGTGGGGGAAAGCCGGGCACTGGGCCATGAAAGAATGCCACTTTGTTTGTGTGTGTGTGTGTGTGTGTGTGTGTGTGTGTGTGTGTGTGTGTGTGCACATACGTGCGTTTGTGCCTGCCTACATGCCCTTTTGCATTTTCATGAAGTTAATCCCGGCTCGGCCAAGCGAGTCTGGCTGTGCATAAATAATCACTTTAGAAGAAGTTCAAACAGCATCAGTATGCATGACCCTCCGTCTCCGTGACACCAGCAACCACGGCAACAGGCCTCGGAGCCAAGGTTATCCTCAGGACCAACACATGATTCCTGGCTGCTACTCTACTGGCGTTACTCCCCATGAGGAGGAAAGAAGAGGGGAACATGAAGGGAGAGGTACAGAGCCAAGGCATACTGCTGAAAATACAAGAAACTAAGGGAAATCTGACATGAAATAAAAATAAAATGTTGAGAAAGAAAGATAATTAAAGAAACGATCAATCATGAAACAAAGAAAGAAAAAAGACAGAAAGAAAGAAAGAAAGAAAGAAGGCATATTGCTGAAAATACAAGAAACATTGATATCGGACATGAAAAAAAATTCAATTTTGAGAAAGAAAGGATAAATTAAAGAAAGAAAGAAAGAAGGAAAGAAAGAAAGAAAGAAAGAAAGAACGAAAGAAAGAAAGAAAGAAGGCATATTGTTGAAAATACAAGAAACAGTGATATCTGACATCAATAAAAATTAAAACGTTGAGAAAGAAAGATAATTAAAGAAAGAAAGAAAGAAATGGAGGGACAAAATGAAAAGGAATAGAGTTGAGGCACAGGGACAGATCCTCCCATGTGGACTCTGGTCCGACTCTTGGCCCAGGGTCCGCTCCAGTGAACTAAGCCCACCTCCGGAGCTTAGTCCCAATCGGCCCTCCATGGGTCAAATTAGCTCTACTACCGAGAGCTTAGCTGGGCTTGAAGAACCAGCTGGCACCGTGTGGGGCCTTGTAGATCCAAAATGGCCGACCAGTAACAACAGCAATGCTCACACTACTCCACACATTCCACTCCCACAGACTTAGCTTAGTCGGGCCAAAAGTATTTGAAAAGTAAACACAGAGATGTTATTCTGCTCCGTAATGGGTGAAAATGTTTCCTATGGTGGGTTTATGGTGAAGATTTTTTAATTTGTTGAACTTGATGAGGTTTATGAAAAGGAAATATGAACAACAATGTATCACAATGACAGCATTATATTGTTAGTTTAAGCTTATGATGGGGATTCGGATAAATACATGCAAGAGGAAGGATAACTTGGGACAAGAGTAGAACATGTAGCTTCCTTTACTGTGGAGGAGGGCAATATTTGTACTGTATAATTATACGTATTATGTGTATACTATATGTTGTCTGTTAGACGCTCTAACCCCGGTGCAGACAAACTTTGCGAGTCCACACAGCGATCACAACAACAGCAACACATACAAAGCGAAACTATACTGCATCCTATGTAGTAACATTACTATAACAAGTTATCCTTTATACTGTAATTATCTCAACATGACTCACATACTAACATAGGACAGGGAACAATAGCACCATGACTACAACATGATAGCCCTGTGCTTTTAACAAAGCTTTTCAATTCACAAACACAAGTTTCTGGGCTCTAGGGATGGTGCCATGCTCTGTAAATAATGGCAGTGAAATCTCAAGTTATTTCCTTTAGATTTCACAGTAATACTACTGTATATGATTTTTACAGTAGAATGTTGTAAAGTTACATTACAACTTTGTCGACATGACAAAACACAGCCACTATAGAACTGTAATTAGTAAAGGAAATTCTTCCTTTTTTATCTTATGTTGATTTTGTAAATTACAATGAATGAATACAAATACTGTGAATGGAATTACTGTACAGTGCCTTTACTGTAAAGAGAATTCACAGTAACTTGCTGGACAATTTATGCCAGTAAGTTACTGTAGATTTTATGTTAAATTTGTCACAGTGTGCATTTTTTTTACGCCGGCTCTTAATTCCGAAGCTCCATTTTTTGAAAACTTTGGATCAAAATTTGATTTGTTCCACAGCCCATTATCCCAAAATCAATCGCGCATTGCTCCGAAAGGCGGAAATCCCATGACTAATTATTTGCACAATATTTCCTTCTAATGCGAACGCATGACCCTTTGATTTGCTTACCATCATTTTCTTAACGGTATACTTAACCAACCTTACTCCTCATGCCTAAACCTAATCAACACAATGGAACGAGTACTAGCCACTTAGAAGCTGAGTAGGGCAGGTCACGCCTTCGCCATTGTAGGACAGTCCAATGACGTCATTCGACTTCAGAGTGATAACATGTCACACGGCATGTGTGCATTGTCACTTTGAGGACTTAGCTCTAAGCACAGCCTGCTAGTTTCACTGTGGACCATAGACTGAAAACAAAGATGGATGACATGTCTCCACTTCCTCCCACTGAACAAAAGTAAAGCTCTAATACAGGTGTGCGATATCAAAGACCCACCTATACACCTGCTGTCAATCATGATGTTTTACCCCATTTTATAGCGTCCAATTACTACTTAAAACCAAGCCAGTCAGAAAAATGAACACCACAACAAACAGTTTGAAAACTTAAATGTACTTTGATTTTCCCATCCATTCACATGGAGGGGGCTTCTCTTATACAACCCACGCATCAACCCCTGCTGTAGACCAGCATGCATTTACAGTTAGAATATTTTCTTCTGTTTTAGTGCAGGGCCTAGCTTCCAAACTGACCTAGATTGCGGGAATCATCCCCCCAAACCCACTTCTATTAGTCTTAACTTCATTTGCAGGGTTGAGGTATGTGCATCAATCCATATTTGTGCGCAAAGTAGTACACAATTGCATCCAACGCTAATGTAATTTGACATAATGCATTTAAAATAACAAAATAATAGAATTTCATTGCATAATGCTTTAGGAACCACAGCTTGACTCAACAGTGCCAAGCCCTGTTCTGCTCAATCCAACAGCGACAACATGTGCACAGTAACACTGTCCATGTTGCACATAAAGTAGAATATTTTCTAATGACTTCTGACCGCTCGTACCACTTTCTGGCAACCTTAATAAGGTTTCTATGTGAGAGAACAAAACAGACTTCATTTGCCAGTACTACATTCGGCGTCATGTGTAATGGCTGAACTCAACAAAAAAGGTCAAAGAAAAGCAGGACGGTAATGTCGGGGATGGAGTTGTACGGATGAACAGATGGAGAGAGGGTGGAGGAAGAAAAAGAGAAAAACAAGAGGAAGGAGACACTGGAAAGAGGCGGAGGGTGCAAGGAGTCGGGGAACATGTGCTGCTGTCTGTCTGTCTTTTAATCCCCTTGGATCTTTATTCGGCCTCCCTTTCCCACGTTCTCAGTGTTAATTGATAAACACAGGGAGGGAACGGGACCCTGTGACTAATCATTCTGGCTGCTGCTGTGTGCTGCTGTTTGCATGTGTGTGTGTGTGTGTGTGTGTGTGTGCGTGTGTGTGTGTGTGTGCGTGTTTCCACAGGTCATTGAAGTCTTCAGGCCCCACTGGAGTGGCACTACTAAGAAACTGGCAGCATCAGTGGTCTGCTTCTGTCTCTTGCCAGCACCCTGTTGTCTGGTTTTTCCCTAAAACTGAACCACTTTAACCATATACCATGGTGTGTACCAGTTTCTTCTATGACTCAGTGCATACTTTGTGTGCTTTGACTATAATCGTGAGTACACGGCTCAAATAGCGTTCCCCTGTCTCTGTGAGAATCAGAAATGTTCGTTTTAGCTGTTGTAGTTTGCTTTCTGTTTTCTTTTGGGACCGAAGTACCAACACACACCTCCATGCACACAACATGAAGAACTCTATTTCAAGCCTCTTACGGTTGAATCCCAGAATATGAGATTGTGATTTTGTTCTTCCAAAGCTGTTATGAATAACTCTAGAAGCAATTCCCAGGAGTTGAGTTTTTATTAGAACAAAATTACGATTGGTGTGTTAAATACAAATTGTTTAGAGCACGTCACTGCTTGGTGAATTAACCACAGACTCTGACCAAAGATTCCCAGAATCATGGCTGTGCACTGCTGAAAGTCAACAGGGGAAACCCTGGAATGGATTAATAGATTATTGTACTAGTTAATCTAAAAAACAGATTCCTTTTGGGGACGTCAATTGAAATTGGGAAAAATGCGAAGTTGGAAGAAAAGGTTATAAATTGCAATATATTGCAGAATATTGCAATGTGTTTGAAATCGCAATAACATTGTATTGTGGCACATGTGTCGTGTTGGGAGCCGTTAATGCAACACACATATTAATGCAGCACTCAAATTACTCCAGAAATCAGATGCAAAAGGAGCAAAACGGACAGGCACATTTTACTGCACTATGAGTACTTTAACTTTTGATAATTTGAGTAAATCTGGATAATAATACGTGCATACTTTCATTTATTTACCCTTCCTGTCGTCCTTGGGTCAAATTTGACCCCTTTTAACAATGTCTATATCAGAAATATGGCATTCTTTTTAACCAAATTACCACAAAAAGTATGGATTCCATTGCAAATACAATCACTTTCATTGAATTTTGGGTGTAAATTGAAATGGTTTTAATACAGTATCCTGAATAATGCTCCTCGGACCTGTTAAAACTTGTTAAATTGCATGCTGGGAAAAAAAATGATCACATGATACTCTGTGGTTGACATTGTTTCTGGTTTTTACTGAAAACTATGGTCATAAATATGAACAGATAATGTAATGAATACCAAAGAAAAACAACAAAAATAAAATAAAATCCTTGTTTTGACCAACTTTTTTGGGTTTTAAACCTAATTTAATAAACTTAATAACTTTAATAAACTCTAAAATTAAAAAAACGCCATAAAGTATCATTTGATGAATCTAAAAGGCATTCCTAATCCTCATTCACTCTAAAGCTTTCCCTCTTAGCTGCAAAGTATTTGCACTGACATAATGTAAAAGGGTTTTAATTTAATTTCCCTTCCTAGATCTCCATGATATGCTTCTGTGCTATATGAGAAAATATTATTAATGTTAGCAAAAAAACATTGTTTCCTGAAGGACATCCAACAACAACATGCCACTTGGCTAAAGGAGTAATCTTATTGTGTGGTGGACGGTGTCTGCACAGTCTCTGGCTCAGTTAGGAGAACTGGCCAATCACATGCTAGCATCTCAAACACACCCCTCACTCTCTCCCACCTCTTTCACACACACACACACACACACACACACACACACACACACACACACACACACACACACACACACACAAACACACATGCACAGACTCATAAATTGCCCCTTAGTCATCTTCTCAACCACAGGGCTCCCACCCACGCTTACTACTCCCACTCACTGCAACACACACACACACACACACACACACACATCCACACAACTCACTCCAATACACACTGCACTACACTGACTCATATAGCCTCATTACTGACTCATAATTATGATATTAGTCAACACGTTGGATCAAGTGCGACGATTCATTCAATGGTGTAGCTGTGCATCTTAAAAGGCTTCAACCAATGTTGTTGTTTTCATCCCTTTATCATCCCTTTATCATCCCTTTTTCATCCCTTTATCATCCCTAGCGGTCTGCCTCCACTCGTCTTCTTTCACAACGAAACCCTCTGACCACTGAGAACAAAAGTAAAACCCCAAATAAGAAGGAATCCAAGATTAAATGGTGCTTATTTAAATTCCACATTGACATGTTCATGGAAAATAGATGTCTTTTGTCTCGACATAACAGAATGCGGTGCTTATCAAAAACAACATAAAACTGCTCTATTATTTTTGTCGATTGCTAGACAGTACCATAGAACAGTGTGACTGATCCGGCCTCTCTCCACCATCATGTGGCAAGGTTTCCTCATCACATTAGATGTCTGCATCCTCTATATCCATCTATATTAAAGATTTAGTGTTTTTCACATTTTTACAGCTGGGTATGTAATCCCAGACCTCTTACCTGGACATGTTGGTATCCCTGCTCTTTTACTTATTTCTCTCAAACAGTACAGTGTATAATTGTTTCATTCTTATTTGGAGTTTGTATCCAAAAAAAGGCTTCATGAGCTTTCTCTAATATACCGCATGTTCAATAACTAGTCTAAAACGTAGGCTTTCAGCTAAAATTACAATCAGCAGTGTTCAATAGGCACCAGAGTGTAATCTAATCTGTTTTAAGTGTGGTTAACAGTTGTAACAGCAGTGTGTTAGCATCTGAACGAATTGCTGTAAATTCACATTGTGGATAAAGTCATGGAATAAGTGTGTAGAGTTTGGAAATCTGTGATCCAGGTGTCAAAAATGAACTAGAGTTTGGTCCTCGTGAACGGCTGCAGTGCAGACTGGAGTCAGAGTTTTGCACATGTGACTCCAGTTGTGCCCGCTGTGGTTTGGCATTCAAAAAAAACTGGAAGTTAGGATAAAAAGTTAAAAAAGTTAGTCAGTATGTTAGCATTCAGCTTAGCCCTCGTGTTGTCCTCGGGTCAAATTGACCCGTTGTCCTAAATCAATGTTCTTTTTAATTCCCAAAATAAAATAATTAATTCCACACAACGCTCTTTGCCAAGTACAAATGTCTACTTTGATTCATTTTGGGGCGTCTTGTTCAAATTATAGCATTTGAAAACTTAGTTTTTTTGAAATAGTGTTGAGTAAAAGTTCACATATTCCATTCTGTGATTATCCATCAACATCCATACTCTGAATTTTAGTCCAAATACTTCCTAATTTCTGCTTTTCTAACCAAAACATTAGGCATAATTTCCTGGGAATGAGGTTTATTTACCATAAATTAACTGTAAAACTAAAGTTAATAAGTTAGGCTAAGGTAGTGTTGAACACATCAAAAGAAAGGGACAAACCTTGAAAAAAAGTGTCAAAAGCGTTTAAAAAAAGGGACAAAAATGTAAGAATGTAAACTACTGCTTTAGCTCCTGTCTCATTACGCCGTTCCTACAAAAAAAAGCCCAGTTTGATTGTTCAACTTCCGCCTCTGCGCTCTTGCGTCTCTGCACCGCCATTGCAGCCGGGGAATGATGGTACCTGCACTGTAAGTGGCTCTTTCTACCTAGACATGGTGTAGTGTAGGTACAGTGACATGTAGTTCTGAATACAGGCTATGTGCATTTCTCTGTGAAGTGTTTTTGTTACTTTCACAGTATTTACATAGCAACTCAACCTATAATATGGGACTTTTAAATATAATATTTCAATGCAGTGGGCCCCACAAACGAAAATCCATCTGTCTCTATTATAATTTGGGTGAACTGACCCATTAATTAGTTGACCCGTGAAGCTTCATTTCAGCAATGTAACAGCGTTCCCAGATTGTAGCAATTAACTCAGTGAGTACAATAATAGTATAAGAAGGAACTGTGAGAAAAATATGGGGTTCAGGTTAAATAAACAGTGAGTATCACAGTTATTCTGCATTGTATTATCATGTAGTTGCAATATTTTTTTACTGTGTTTTAAACTGCAGAGCAGCCATCTGTTGTGAGACAAGGACACTGAGACTGAGACAGACAAACAGGCAGCTAGAGGACTGGTCCTGTGCTGCTTTACAGCTAATTGAAGCGATAAAAATAATAAAGGGCCAGTAAATCGCCACCATTTGCCTGTTAGGGACAGGAAACAGACACTGGCTTTTACTGCTGCTTTTCCCCTACTGCTGCCCATACCTGCAGCTACGTCCACACACACACACACACACACACACCGAGATTTCCTTTCATGGCTGTTTGGCTCACATTAGCTCAGTCTATTTTTAGTTCCCTGTGTGTTTTTTTCATTACTACATAGTAAACAGTACCTCTGCTCGTAAATAAGAGGGAAATAAAGACTTCTACTCCTGGACAGGATGGGGAGTGCCAGGGAGCTGTTGCCCCCCCAGTAATGACTCTCTCCCTGGGGGTTGGACCGGGGGACCGGGGGGCCTCTCTGGCTGGAGTCTGCATGCCAACTCAGTGGAAAACATATTTTTCTCTCCCTCTTCTGTTTTCCCTGCCATTCCTATACTTAAAGGAAAAATGCCCCTATTCTGTGGCCACGGTAGCTGGCTTTGAGTGTGTTGAGTGTGTGAGAGTGTGTTAGCAGGGGGGGGGCAGTAATGTCACAGTGGAAGGCTCTTTTGTGAGACTCCTGGTGTTTGACAGTGGGGCTATCCTCCCAGGACTCATCTTCAGCCCCGCCACACCCACCCAGCCTTTCATATGGAAAGGCATCTAATGGCTTTAACACCCGCCCGATTGCTACGGCACTCCCAAGCAACCGGCGGGCT
>NC_048423.1:23761042-23763014 GCF_013103735.1 Etheostoma cragini | reverse complement strand
CCCCCCCCCCCCCCCCACCCCCACCACCTCCATTGGTAACCAACTACCACCGCTGCCCTAGCAACTACTTCTGCCCCACTGAACCTGCCCCGGCAACTGCTTTTGACTCTCAATCAGTTCAGGTTCATTTCTGACGCCCTTGCTGTAGGGGCCGGGAGGTGGGAACACACAGAGGAAAGAATGGGAATGTGCACGTAGAGGGTTACAGCTCCCACCACTTGTGACGTGCACACATGCACACACACACAAAACTCACATCCAAACATCCCAGGTGTGAAATACATTGCAGAGAATCAGTTATTATGTGAAGAAACTTTTATTTTAAGGCCTACAGAGGTATCTCAAAATTGCCATTGCTTCTAATGAGATATAGATACGCATATTTATGCGGCACGCACACACATTCAGAGACAAACAATGTGGAGAATGAGGTGTTCCTGTCATTTGGGGGTAGCACACACACACACACACACACACACACACACACACACACACACTGGATTTGGCTACATTGAGGTTAGCCTTTCCACTGGGTGCTCAGTGTTGAATTAGCATTTGAATCCAATTGTGAGTGTCTAGATTTATGCCTCTGTGAGTGGTGCCCAGCAGTGCTTTTTTTCTGACTTTCCCTCTCTGCTCCATTCTCTTTTTCATCTACCCTAACTGTATTGTGCTCTTTATTGCTCCCTAATCCCCCCCCACACCCACACCCACACACACACACACACACACAATGTCTTCCTCCCCGTGTCTTGTTTGTCAGAGTAGGAACCATGTTTGAATGGATTTCATGGTTTCTGCAAAAAACGTTAATGGTCATTATTTTGGTTTTACTTCTATGACTGCTAGAATCAGAAAGAATAGAATTGCAAAGTATTAGCTCTCTCTCTCTAACACTCTCTCTCTCTCCCCTTCTCTCGCTCTTCCTCCGGCAAGGCACCCCTTAGCCAATCAAACACACGCACAAACGCATTCCTGATTAATTCCTTGTAACCTGAACACCTTATTTCTACTGTATGCCTCGCAATCATTGCAAGAAAATCTGCAGTGATACTTTCCTGAGTTGTAAAACGCTGTGCAGATCCAGTACCTTTGAATCTTTGACCCAAATTGAGCTTCTTGGATTGTGATTTACTGTCTCACCAGTACCTGAATATGGGACCACCAAACCCCCCCTTGCATTGTTTGGGTGCAGTTAAGTTTAGGTCTAGGTGCACACGTAAGCCCCTTTCTCACTTGACAGAACACCCACTAACATCTGGTTTTTGTCTGCAGTTGGAAAGGTTTCAAATCTGCATTTGTTCCCAGGACAGATGACTCTGCAAGACCTGAGTCCTGACACAGGTATTTATTGGCTCCAGCTCAGATCTTCAGCGCTGGAAACATGTAACAGAACATAACTGAGCACACGTGCTGCTTCTGGTGACAAAACCACCGATTAAATATGTATTTTGAAGTGATACTGGCATTAAAGACCCACTGATCTCTGTCCGATTATCTGAAATATATAACTGCATTGCATTGTGGGATATGAAGAGTGAATGCACCGAGCTGTCTCACATAACAATAATAATATTAATACGATTTCATTGATATTTTTTATTTTTGTTTTTATGTATGTGTGATATATGTGTGTACATGTGTTTGTTGTGTTATGGTTGTCTTGATACTGGATGCCAAAAAATTCCTTCGGGATGAATAAAGTATCTATCTATCATATCTATATTACTTATATATTTTGTTACATTTCACCGGTATTGAAATCGAAATAATATATTGTTATTGTTAAATAAATGTTGATAAATGTAGCATTATAGTTTTAAAATGATCAATGAACAAAGCAATCCAGCATCCCTGGAAATAAGACATATACAAACCATGATCAGATCTTGTGAGTCATCCATCCATCCATCTTCGACCGCTTATCCGGTATCGGGTCGCGGGGGCAGCAGCTCCAGCAGGGGACCCCAAA
>NC_048423.1:23727990-23760942 GCF_013103735.1 Etheostoma cragini | reverse complement strand
TCCAGACAACACAGCCCTCAGGTTCATAGGGACACACAAACCTCTCCACCACGATAAGGTGATGGTTCCCCGGAGATCTTGTGAGTGACTAAGTAAATAATTGTTGAATAAAACTACGGTTCTAGGGCTAAAAATACCAATAATTATACCAAACATGTATAAGAGCTTCTCTACTGCAGCCCGACTGCTGTGATCACAAAAGACGCTTCCTATTGAAATACAGTAGTTCAAACCAGAGCTGGCAATCACAAAAAAATGAGATGAATGTGTGTGTGTACACAAATCAATGGATATAGTTAAGGAACATAAGGAACATTAAACAAACTGCCGTGAGACTGGGTTGAATCATAACACCCGGGTAGCATTTTTTCTCGTTTACCGGTGGGTATCACTGCATATGGATAAAAACTTATAATGACGTTTTGAACATGTTAAGACGCTTAAAACAGGTTTAAAACTTGCCCTGTTAAAGCCTGTTGTGTGCTTACGCTAACAGGAGGATAACACGGTGTAGGCAGCACCGATTGGTTTAATTTTTCGCTCTACTGACAGACCTCCAAATATACAAAAAACAGAGCTACCTGTTGGAATTGACCAGAATTCTCCTTTAAGTGCTACTGGGTAATGTAGTTCATGAAGTAACCCTACCCTTCAAAAGAGGTTTCAAGACAAAAATCTCATAAGTAAGGGGATTTCCCATATTATGTCATTTAAATTCCAAAGTTTCTCAATAGGCACGAGCACGAGTGCATTGCAATTCATTATTACTGCTTGTAATGCACTGTGGTTATGGTTATTAAGTTATGACAGTGATGCCATAAAGTGCTTTGTTAGCAGGCTGAATGCGCTCACGTCAGTCACACATCGCCACTGGTTATATTTCAACAATAGAGTGACTTTCTCTTCACACAGATGAATGGATCATAGATGTGAAGGGCCAATCAGAACCGTTGAAATAATGTCGCTGGTGTTCTTGCAAGTAATTTGAGCAGATGAGAAAATACTGCAAAAGTTGGTAATAGAGTGGTCTAAACCCAGATTTCCACACATTTCTTGATTCAAAATGAACCACTGGAGACATGAATCCCCCCTCAGCTCAGCTCTCCTTGACTGATTGACAGGGAACTCTCGGGCATGAATATTCATAATCACAGGCCCAGCAAGCTTTCTCACAGCTAGAAGAAAAGTAAGTTTAACAGGGGAGAGAAGATCGCTGCTGGCTGCTCACTTCATGTGGAAATGTGGGGCTTCTATTCACCTCCCTGCAGGCATTTCCCGAAAGAATAAGGAAGTAGAGTAGTGGGCCATGGGTGGTGTCAGGGGGGATGAGGAGGATTGGGGATGGGTGGTATTGGGGTAGGGGGGGCCTTCAGTGAAAGTTGACAAGATTTAAGGATTTGCTTGGCTCAAGCTTTTGTCTCGGCCTGCAGTTAAGAGCGAATGTACATGATTCCGCGTCTCTTATTCACGTCAATTAGCAATCGTCAAAACAGAATGTAAAAATAGAAGGATTACAGGAAAAGAAGAAGGTATCTGGGCAAGAAAACAACACAAAACGTACAATTACTAGCACGAGGGGAACGGAGAGAAAAACGCTGGAACGAAACTATTAAGATTGATGCGCTGAGGCGACGGGTGACAGCTGAAACCCTGGGAATCTGTAGTGCTGGTTGAAGGGTGGTGGGGGTGGGGGTGGGGGTGATGAGGAGTTGACAGAGGCCTCTTAGCGGTAAAAGACCACTGTGTGTAATTGCTTTTAATTGGAATGTATGGAAGACAAGACTCTCCGAGGGGATCAGTTTGCCTTAAACCTGCTTAATTATATGGGATCATGTTGGACGGTTGGAGGAGGAGGAAGAGGAGGAGAAGGAGGAGGAGGAAGAGGAGGAGGAGGAGGAGAGTAATGATGGCATGACATATTCCCTATATGTAAAAGTCATTCTAATGATCCTATAGACACTTACAGGCTATAAAGC
Organism: Etheostoma cragini; assembly: GCF_013103735.1. NCBI lineage: Eukaryota > Metazoa > Chordata > Actinopteri > Perciformes > Percidae > Etheostoma > Etheostoma cragini. Next base: position 23,758,966 of record NC_048423.1, on the reverse strand, counting down.
TACATTAAATACACTCTATCCCTATCCCTGCAATATCCATATCAATATCATGAAAAGGGATTTTATGAGATATATGATGTTTCCAAGGTGCTCAACAATCATTTATTAGTGGCCATATGGCACTTTGTGGTCTTCTCCAATCTCTTATGGTGTCGCTTCCTATAACATTATTTTTTGATGTGTTCTGACAGTCTGCCTGGGGCATGCAGTGCTGAGTTCATGGTCTTATCATAATTTATCTCCACTATTATCTCTCATGGTTTAGCTATAATATCGCCGCAGAGGAGTGATGACTTTATAGTGACTTTATTGCAACGGATGGTGATTTTATCTTCCTCGGATGACAGAAAAGTCCTCGGTGATGTCTCTATAACAACTTTCTGAAATATTTTATGTGATGTTTGAGGTTCTTATGTGGGCGCATTAAGCTGTCTAAGGGTTACGTTTTTATTTAGCTAAAAATGCCCTGACCTGTCCATTGTACATTTAGTTTCTGAGATGCAGGCGCATTATTTAACCTTCATGTTGCCCCGTGTTCCTGTATCAATGTTCTTTTTAATTCCCCAAAATAACAAGATTGATTTCACAGTCTTTGGTGTGATTTTCATGGGTAATTTTGGGGTGTCTTATTTAATTTTATAGCATTTAATGATTGATTTCGCAATAGTATTGAGTAAAAGTTGACATATTCCAGTCTGTGATTATCATCATCATCCATTCCTTTCATTTTGGTCTGAATAACTCCTAATTTCTGTTTTTCTAACTCAACATTAGGTATAATTTCCTTACTTATTTAACATAAATTCCAAAAACAAATGTAAAACTAAAATTAATAAGTTAGTGTTACGTAGTGTTGAAAACGTCAAAGAAGTGACAACCATTGAGTTGAAGCGTCAAAAGAGCTGAAAAAAGGGACAAACGTAAGAAAAAGTTAAAAACATCGATAACAACATTTTTGACTTTCAATTTTGACTGGAAGACAACACAAGGGTTAAAAAGAAGTCACGATACTTCTGCCACGATACGATTTTTTGGCGATGCATTGCAATGTTCAGCGATATATTGCAATTCATATTATTTTTTCCAACTTCTAATTTTCCCCGATTTTAAATGACGTCCCCAAAAGGAAACTTAGTCAACATCTGTTTTATCTAAAAAGAAAAATATCTCTGTTTGTTCATATCACTTCAATTTTCTTGCTCCAAAATGGGACAAACTGACCAACACAGATATAATAAAAGATTTATTTTCTACTAGACCAAATAATTTACAAGGACCCAACTGTTGGGTCCTTGTAAATGATGTGGTCTAGTGTGGTCTAGACCTGCTCCATCTGTAAAGTGTCTCAAGATATTTCTTGTTCTGAATTGATACTATGAATAAAATTGAATTGATAATCGGCGCCTGTGTATCGATAGAGTATTTTCCCCGAAAATATCGCGATATTTCGCTGTATTGATTCTTTCCCCCACCCCTACTCGCCACCATAGCCACATTTAACGGTTTCCCTCTGCAGATGAGACATCACTAGCTTCCCCTCTTCATAAAAAAAGCTATGAGCCATGTGGCGTTCACTGTCCAGTTTGATTTTTAGTTCTTTTGGCCAACTCAGATTCATGAGGGCTGAGATGTATCAACATTTCTTTGAGCTGAGACAAAGCGCTCTATCCCTTTCTCTGAAACGAAACATATTAACACAGCATGACATAGTTTTTCAAAAAAGAAGACTTAATAAAGAGAAGTCAGCAGAATTTCTTTTTCTTTTAAGAACTTTTAAGAACTATTTGGTCAGGCTGTTGCATGCAAAAATCCCAGACTCTCTTACCCATCAGCAACACGTCATGCTGTATTTTAGTCTGACTTGAGCCAACCCCAGGCGTATACATTTGCAGAGGAGACAGGGGTTTGTGTTTGGGAGTCTTGTATACACATGAGCTCACTACCAAACATGTTTGATGCAGTCCAACGCAATGTGAAGTTTTTATGTTGTCTCATGCACATAAATAAACTCAACCTTGCTTACATGATGCACTATGTTAAGAGTTGTGTGTCTCTAAGACACTTAAAGCAAAGCTGCAGATGAATATGCTGTTGAGATGCGAGGACACACACACACACACACATTGTGGGGAGCTGTCAGTACGGGCTTTGTCAGTAATATGCAGACTGCTTGGTTGAATTAAAGGAATGTAGTGAAACAGGAGCTTGTCATGCTCTCTCTATCTCTCTTCCTGTCTCCCGCTCTCTTTTCCTAACTGCTTCCCGCTCTTCCCAGTTTCATGCCTTGTGGCTATCCACATTGCAATGTTATTGTCCACAGCACATCTCCTCACTGGAAGTTCCTAAGATGAACAATGTGGTACGAGCCTCCCCTCCTCAATGTCACGGTGCAGGCGGTTTCCTGTCTGCCTCAAAGTTGCTAAATGTTGTCTGGATGTTTGGCCGACATGGCGACGGGGTCGGCGCTGGTACAGCCCGGCGACTGCGGCTGAAGTCTTTTTCCAGAGGGGGCAGTCAGCGGACTTGGAGTTTGAGGGAGGAAGAGGACCAGGATCAGGGATGGGGTGGGGGGTTAAAGTGGTCGAAGAGGTCTGGCATCTTAATCTCTCTCCCATCCCCCCCACCCCCACCCCCACCGCTCCCCACCCTGTAATGATCTCTGTGGCAGCTTGACCCGGTTCTGGCTCGCGGAGACTCGGGACCGACGCCGGGCCACAGCGAGACGCACCGACCACTTTCCCATGGACGCGGCGCTTCCAGGCCCATCATTACCATTTAATATCCTATAATATAACCCCCACTCATCCCCAAAACAGCCTCCACCAGGGAAATGGAGGGTGTGGGGGGCTGCCCCTACCGCAAATAAGCCTGGATACTCAATATCCCCCCTCTTTTATTTGGATCTAACCAGTGCATAGCTGCACAACGGCCCCCAGTCATTAAGGACAGGCCACTAAGTAGAGGCTACTGTGAATTGGATAAATAAGCATCACTGAGACTATGCAAGAGCGTCAGGAAATCAGAATGAAATGCCAGTTCAGTTTTGGGAAATAAGATTCTGAGATGTTGTTTGTCTCGATAAATCAGAACCGGATCAGTATTGTGACATGTTGGTTAGCGGCGTGACTTCCCGGTTTGTTTCATTGTCTGTTTGCCATTAAGTGAGCAGTGTTGATGTTAAGGCTGGATTGGGCTGCTGCTGTTAACATCACTACATGCGGGATGCCATTTGAAAAATTGACCTAAGTGCTACCTAAAGATAGGCAGCACCAAGGGCGGGTAACCGAACAGGCCTACCGGGCCCAGGCCCAGGAGTCCAAGGGCTCAGGATGCCCCTAAACCAGAGCCTTAGGTCGCTGTTTTTAACTTTGCATTTCTTGCCATGCACTGGTTGGATCTATAAGAAAGAGGGGGGGAATTATATCACATGTATGAGTCGGTCATAGTCAATAGGCAATATCAGCGTTCATGTCAATAACAGAGACAAATGTCCTACAGAAAAACTGAAAATTTACTCTGAAGATGTCACAAGAACAAAACCATCATGGCTGCATACTGTGCAATACTGTTATATAATCCCTAAAATGACACTGGAACTCTGTGCAATTTCATACAGTGCCATATTTTTTTTGTTTAACCATTTCATTTCATTACAGTGCAATATTTATTTATTTTTAATACTTAAGCACAAAATCTCATTACTGTTTAGTATTTAATACTCAGGACTTTTAATACACCAAACTATATTTTTGCATAATGTGTTTACAAAACTACTTTACATATGCACATAGATGCTCTCAGGATTGTGCACCGGGTCTCACCCCCTCTTTTTTTCTGCCCTACCTGTACTTTATTTTATTACATTTTATATTTTTATATTTATCGTAGACACTGTAAAGGCTTTGCTTCAATCTCGTTGCACAGGTACTGCACTGGTTTATACTGACAATAAAGGCTTTCTATTTCTACTATATCAATTTCTTCAGTCAACTTCCACACTCGGTTGTTTTAGCGAAAAGGGGAAAATAAACGTAATGCTAAATCATCATCATTCTTATTTTTTTTTTACTTTTTAACATGTAGCTTAGCTAATTCCTTTAAATATGGCTTGTACAGCCAAACTTCTCTCTCTGAACAACGAGCTTCCAATCATAACAACTGGCTTAAATTTTGCATGAAATTACTAACATTTTTCATATTTAAATATAATTAATCTTATCAGATTCCCTTCCAGTAACATGTAAAATACAATTCATTTTGAAAGATAAGAGGAAACCTTTAGGGGAGCTTGGGCCTCTTGAGAGGAAGATGTGGTTGCATCTCTACTTTGCACCATTGCATTTAGTGATGTGTATTCCTATTTGTATGTCTATTTGAACATGTGTAGTATAATGTAAGTTCTGCATGCGCACATACAGTGGGGATTCAGAGATTGCTTTGGAGACGTATTGGGTATCGGGGGGGGGGGGGGAAGAAATCCTCTGAAGGGCTTCATTCACTGAGCCTGGATGCTGATAAGAAGCAGAGCAGAGCCACCATAAATCCACCCTCTGTTCACTCTCTCTCATTCCACTCTCTTATCCCTCTTTATGCTCCCTGTGAGAAAGTTGTGGAGATGATGAGGAAAGGGAGGGGGGGTCAGGCTCTCAAAGTTTAATTAGCAGGATTAGAATCTACAAGTAGTGAGGGGGAGAGAAAGAGAGCAACAGACAGGAAAAATCTAAAAATCACACAGCTGTCTGCTATTATTTACGGTGAAAACGTTTTTTTCATTAAACAATTCTAACAGAACTAGATCATTGTATTTGTTGTCAATAATTCAATTAATAACCTTATTTAATGGTATGTCATCAAAGCAAAATATTCATGTCTTCGCCTGCATGAATGATGCCAAATACTGTAAGTTATATGCTAGATGATTGTGCAACAGGTTTTAAAGAGGACATATTATGCTTTTCTGTATTTTCTGTCATATCTATAATGTTGTTTTTTTAAGGAGACAATTTTCTGTCCAGGGAGAACAGATAAAAAATAGCCTTTTGCCTTTGCCTGGTGCATTTACAGCAATGTTAATTAATGTACACTGTCCTTGTCTAATAAATTCATAAATTAAATGAAATTATAATGTTGGATTTCCGATTCAAACCTGGCCAAAACTTCAAAAAATGACAAATCCCTGTGTTCTTAACACTCTGGTTAGGCAGGACTGGAGTTTTTACTTTTTTAAAGCTACAGTGTTAACATTGTCGCATGTAAAAGCACTAAAATACTGTATTTATTTTATCTTGGCTGCCAATGTCGTTAAATTTGCCCCAATTCTGGGTCCCCTTACTCCTGAAACATTTTCAGTTACGTAGTATTTGATTTGAAAGCCTTTATCATGGCTTTTCAACGTAAGAAATGCTGCTACACGCTATTAGCGTTCACTGATAACTATAATTGCTAACTTTACATGCTTACGACAGTAAACGATGATGTCTTGGCTGCCAATGTTGTTAATTTCCCAAATTTCAGCTCTCGCGTTACTGCTGTAACAAGTTCAATTGGTTATGAATTCATCTTTATTTGGTATAACGTGTTTCTCCATTTCATTCCAATCTAATGTTAGCCTAGTGCTAACTATTAGGTAGCTGCGAGCTAACACCAGAAAGCTGGTCCAGGACACCAATTTCAGGTCACATTGCTGTTGGGGATGTCCAGTTGTGTAGTATTGGCTTAGAAGCCTTTATTTTGGATTTTTCAAAGTATATTGCTATATACCAAGCCAGACAGCATGAGACAAAACTGAGCACCATGTTGTTGCTGGTGACAATACCACAGATTAAATATGTACTGTTCAATGAGTGATACTGTCGTTAAAGACCCGCTGATCGCTGTCTGATTCTCTGATATGAGTGCCAGCATTGCATTGTGGTATATGGGCTTCAAATGCACCCCGCTCGGATCATGTTTCCCGAACTACCTTGAGACTGGATTGCATACACTCCATTGCAGTAACACCAGCTACTAGTGAAACAAAACTGGAGTAGGGAGATTCCAGGAAACATGCTGGCCAATCAAAGCCGACTGGGCTTTTTTAGGAGGTGGGCTTAAAGAGACCGGCGCTCCAGCAGAGCGTCTCATAAAAGGTGCAGCAGCCAATGGACTGTATGAGAACAATAACGTTAAAGCAAGTAAATATGTCCTAGTACAAACACAAACTACACGTTAGAATCTGAAAATGCTGTATAATAGTTCCCCTTTAAGAAAGTGGACACAGGCATCATGTGGTTGTTGGGAGACTTGGGAGAAAAGCTGCCTCCACTTTTGTTCCCTGATTATTCGTCAGGCAAAACAAGGGGTAGCCTACGTGATGCGTACAAAGTACATGGCCAACATGCCTCAGGGAGGGGTCCTGAGGATTAAGACTAGAGAGGACTCCTGATGGACCGAGTTTTTTTAACTAAGAGCTCATCTGCTTTCAGTGATTACAACTCAACCTTAACTCAAATCAATGCCTACACTTTCAGGTCCAAATCGTCTTAGAACAAACATAGAACCTTTTTCAGCCCCTCTAGTGTTCATACACACTCAAGTCTAACTGCTTTCAGAACTTGGCCCACTGAAGTGGATTGCAGTTTTTATACATAAAATGGCACTAAACTGAGTATAGGACATTGAATAATTGACCACTCCGGGTCAATTTATTAGTTACACTCAAACTGATATTTCAACCACTTTCAGTATTTCAACATTTTCAAGTGCAAATGTTTTGACGGCAAGCCTTAGCCTTTAGTTGCCTTTTGTGCATGTGACTGTGTGTGTGTGTGTGTGTGTGTGTGTGTGTGTTTGTCACACTATGTTATACATAAAGTTGGGTGATTCAGTGGCATTCAGGAGTGTATTAAAACTGTCTGCTGTTCAACGTGCAAATTAGTTTTCAAATGATACATCTTTTGTCGATGTGCTTATTTCCATGATTTTAAATGCACTAGGATGAATGTCAAAACGTCCATTAAGAGTTTTACAACTACAATTCGTTGGTTATGAAACATCTGCTGCAATACTTTGTCATGAATACTTCACTGACAATATTTTGTCATCTGAAGTATCTCTATAGCAACAGTGTAATCATCATCCCAGCCCTTAAGTCATGGGAATAGTCTGGTCCAAGTCCTGGTTTGGCTTTAAAAAAGGGCCAGAGTGACTGTGTTGTCTCTGATATTTGAGCTGTGAGAGATCAAGTGTGTGTGTGTGTGTGTGTGTGTGTGTGTGTGTGTGTGTGTGTGAATGTGAGTGTGTGGCAACCATTGTCCAGTATATCTTTCCATCCTGCACCTGTACCAAGGACATCACCCAACCTTGAAAGGACCCCACAATCCACCCAGTCCACACATAGATCTACCAATATGTTACTCAAATTCAAAAAAACTAAAGATACACCAGAAGAACGTATTGTCCACTCAATGTCAGACATTTGAGGAGCTGGAATCCCCTGCATGACGGGGTCAAGCTTAGTCATATAGGAGGTCACAGCTGCTGAAACACTCAGCAAACAAAATTAGTCCTGTTTGTTTTTGAAGGAAGCCTATTTTACCCCCAGTCAAATAAACTTTTTGTAATCTCCTCGACCCCCCTGGACTATCAATCAACCTTGGTCAGCACATTTTTGCTCCATGCTGAGGCAATCTAAGGCCTGGCCTGTGTCAGTTCTGCTTGGCCTAGCTCTGGTCTTACATAAACCTGATCCCTCTCCTCTCCCTCCCCTGCCCTACCTCTCCTCCATTGCTTTAATCAGCACATGCATGGCTAAACTCAGCTTTTATTGACTGACAGGCAAGCTGGTTGACTGGACGGTTGAATGAATGACAAAATGGTTGGCTGCCTGGTTGACTGAATGGTTTATTTGCCACTCAGCATTGTACTGGTTGACTAGCTAGCTAGTTGCTATGTATTTAATGAGCTGCTTGCTTACTGAAAAATCAACTGGTTAATTGACTAACTGATTGGGTGACTCTTTTCTTGGCTGCTTGATTAGCTGGTTGACTAAATAGCTAACAGGTTCCCTAGCTAGCTGGCTGAATTATTGACTTTCTGGTTTTATCAATTTAATGAGCTAACCCATCTGACTAAAAGAGCTTAGTGTTTCAATGATTAACTGGTTGAGTTTTAATTAGAATAAGCATGGCTAAAGCTAGCTTTTAGTCAATGGTAGGGAAGGCTGTTGGATGACAAAATAGTTAGCTGTCTGGTGCAATCAATGGCAACTTAGCACTTTGGCTAGTTGACTAGTTAGCTAGATGCTAGCTAGTTGTGAGCTAGCCTGTTTTAAGGCCTGAAAGACCAACTGGTTAATTGACTGATTAGGAGACTCTTTTCTTGGCTGCTTGATTAGCTGGTTGACTATATAGCTAGCAGGCTGTCTCAATGAGCTTTTGGCCGCTAGCTACTTTGCTGAATTAATAGCTTTCAGGTTTTTGAGTTTTAATTAGAATAAGCATGACTAAAGCTAGCTTTTAGTCTCTGATAGGCAAGCCTGTTGGAGGACAAAATGGTTAGCTGTCTGGTGCAATCAATGGCAACTTAGCACTTTGGCTAGTTGCTAGCTAGTTATGAGCTAACCTGTTTTAAGGACTGAAAGACCAACTGGTTTATTGGCTAACTGTTTGGGGGGCTTGTTTTTTGGCTACTTGATTAGCTGACTGGTTGACTGACTGAATAGCTAACAGGTTGTTGATCCGTTTCTCATTTACTCAAACCAATATTGTAACCAGCTGCCTGACTGACTGTTTGACAAGCTGTGACCTCCACAGAGAGGCTCCAGCCTCATTTAGTCTCATTAGTACCAAGTCTCTGGCTCAGACCAGCACTGCAGATCCCTGGGGGAGGGAGGTGTGCGTGTGCGTGTGTGTGTGCGTGTGTGTGTGTGTGTGTGTGTGTGTGTGTGCGTGATACGTGTATGTGCCTGAGAACTCCTGGTGCTGGAACATGTCTAGTCTGTCATCAAAGCACAGATGTCCAGCGGATTACATCACACTGACCAAACCCTCATCTCCCTCACATCCCTTATCCCCTACCATTGACCCCTCTCTCCCACCGCCCTATTCTTAACCCTCATCACCTCTTCACACACACATTCTCCGACATAGACAATGAGTTCTGATTTATGACTCCCACCACTACTTTCCCACCACCTCCCCTAGCGTGATGACTTCATCTCCCATCACACCTCACCTCATCTTCATTAGGCCGTGAGGCTACATGGTCCATGATGCATTGGAATGTGTGTTTCTGGGGCAGAGATGGAAGTCCTCAATCCTCATACGAAGGCAGGTTCACCAAAAACACATTCTTGTTCCAAATAATTTAGCCAGAAGGAGGGGCAAGGAAAGTTTACACACATAGCCACGCACTTTTAAAAAATGCTGTTGGGTATAATAACCAGTGTCTTAATGCAAGAGTTGCAGGAAAATGAAGGATCATTTAGTCAAGACAAGCTGCACAATTAAAACATTTTTGGCAAAACCATTACCAACTCAAGCCCCAATGAGTAGAAAGTACTTAGGCATGCACAGTTTCAGCAAAGAAGTTCCGCCAAAGAAAAAAAAAACTACATAAAAAATACTAATTAGAGGCTGGCAAGGGTTGGAGTGGCACAGTCCAGTACCTCAGTAGTTTAAAAAAATACTTAAATCGATCTAGTTTATAGGCCCTACTCCCAGCCAAAATGTCAATCTTTTGGGATCCAGTCACAAATGCATCACCCTAAATGTGAGCTTTCTCCTTCCTACCCTCTTCATCTGTGACTTGAATGTCACAGGAGACCTGAGTGGAAAAAGGAGTAGCCTAGGTCTTAGAGGAGTTGGATGAGGAAGAGGAGAAAGAGGCCAACAATGTCGCTGATGGTCCCCAAGCTTATAGGTCATCCCGTTCCGTCTTGCTCTGTTTGTTGTCATGTAGTGAGATGATTTCATGAATAAAAGTGTTCAGCCATTGAAATGAACGCATGAGAAGCTTTGGAATTCTCTCCTGAGTTGAAAATTATATATATATACATATAATTTGATACATATATACATATATCAAGGTTTACTCCTCAATGCAGCAGCCCCGGATTTGACTCCCACTTGTGGCCCTTTGCTACATGTCATCCCCCCCTTTCATCTTCAACTGTCCTGTCAAAATAAAGGCCTAAAATGCCCCAAAAAATAATCTTGAAAAAGACATATATACACACACACACAGGTATATATAAAAAGAGTTTGTTTTTTTCTTATGCCCTTTTTAAGTTTCATTACCCAGTGTGACACTACAACGTAACTCTAGTTCTCTGACCTCAGAGAAGAAATGTGGTGTGTATCCAGGAAAGATTTCACTTAGAAAACAAATAACGTAATCTAATCAGTGTATGACTAAGCATTGCTGCACACAGACCCACTGGAACATCTTCCTGTTGGACAGTGCTGTCATGTTAAAGCTAGCTTCAGCTCACATCTTGACAAACAGTTTTTGTACTGTAATCCTTCACATATGTTTCCCAGTGAGTTGAATTATGTTCTGTAATTGTCTAACAAGACCCCTGGAAAGCGTTTCCGATGATATATCACTGAGTTTAGCAAGGGGCAGATGTAATCAACAATGCAATCATGTACTTAACAGTTGAAATAATACAAAACCATTAGAAACAGACTAAACCAGAAGTACTGAGACATGTGAAAGTATGAAGAATGACAGATTACAAGCACGTCCAAAGGCCTTCTTCCTATGACATATAATGTATAACATTTGTTTGTTAGCTCATGGATGAGTTATGGGTGTTAAATTAGCATCCAGAGAAGACCTTTTCCCATGATATACAATGTCAAATCTGTTCCAGTTTACAGTGGATGACTGATGGGTGTTAAATCAGCATGGAGTGCTTTTCAACCACAGTATCAATTACCTGAAAGGTCCAAACGTCCTGCAATAGACAGAATGATCTAAAGTTGGCCAATGTCCTCTGTCCGCTGTCCCCCAACGTTGACCTTAGGACCACTCTGTGCTTTTCAGTGTCACCCTAATGGCTAAGCATACTCTCCGTCTTCCTCCTTTTTTCATGCTCGCATTCTAACACAATACGGTCATGTCCGGACTATGAATCGATGGCTCTGTTTGGGCCATGAATGGACGGAACGACAGCGAGTGAATAGAGCGGCGAGGGGGAAAAAGAGCGGTTTATGTGCGGAGAGTTGCAGCGTGGAAATAAAGGGTTGTAATGGACTTGTGCAGATGGAAGACAGAGGAGGTCAGGGAGAGTTAGGGAGAAAGATGAAGAAAATAACTGCAATGCACCCAATGGGGACTTCTGGGAGGAGGTCAAAGGTTGCCATGCTTGGGAGAGATTCATATCCAAAGCCCTGTTGGCCCTTAAACTCTGAACGCTGGTACCAGCCTTTATTGCCCCAGACGTCCTCTCCCATAACCCCCCACATTCCCTCTCTCATTTTCATTTATGTGAACTCTCTGTATGTATGCAGTTATGTTAATATTAATGCTTAAATCTTTAACCAGGTACAGTGAGATTACATATTACAAAAAATACCTAGCCATTTGCTTTCTGTGTGTATGTGACTTCCCCGTTCTACAGCATCTCCCCAGCCCAGGCAGGTTTATATTGTCAGTGCAACTAGCGCCCGTCAGGCAGAGGGAGCATGTCTACGCCATGCCAGTCACGCGGAACAGGGAAGTAAACAGGGGGGGCTTTTGAATTACAGCCTTGGTCTTTTGCAAAGGCCTGTGTTGGGTTAAGTTCTGGTTTGCAGTCTGGTCAGGGAAGGATCGTAAAATGTGAGGATGGTAACCTAAAAGCACTAAATTTCCCTTTCAAAGTTTCATAAAGTACTTAAATCATGAGTTTCAAGAAGATGAATTGGAATTGGAATGATCTTAGGGGGTAAAACTGGATCCAGGCAGTAAACTTTATGAGCGAAAACAGAGCGGAAACATAACAAAACCATCAAGTATAATATATATTCCCTATGGTTTGTAGGCTATATACAATAATATCATACTGTGATAAGAAAAACATGAATTAAAACTCTGATGTTTTGTCCATACTACTACGATGTTATAGCTGCACTTCTGAGAAATCCCCAAAGAAATCAGTGGCATGGCAATGCATTTTATGACTGGATGTACAAAATTCATCACAAGTCACAAGCACATCCATATTGGAAGTTAATAAGTATATAAAATAGTTAGAAACAACCAACTAACCAACTACCAACAACAATTCAACCAACATTACTACTTATACACATTGATGCAAGTCTTGATAATGTAATGTTGTAACTGGCAAACATGGTCAGTAGTTTCAGTTTCAGTAGCCTGAAATTTTCTATAGTTACCCCGTACATATATCTGGGGACTATTGACCTATCAGCATCCTCCCAGCCATCTGTAAGCTTATTGAAAAAACTGTGTCAGAACCACTAATTGCTCACCTGGAATCCAAGGCTTCTCTCCAAAAAAGCATTCTCCTGAAACAGACTGCTGGTACTTCCTTGAAGTAATTAAAACAAACCTTGATCAGGGAGGAGTGGGGGGTGCAGTTGTCCTTGTTTTGCACAAGCCTATTGACACAGTCAATCAAGAAATACTGTTAAACAAACTGGCCAGTTGTAACCTCTCTATACATTTCCATGACTTAACTTCTGTAAGCAGGGATGTTGAAATACTACTGTATGCTGATGACACTCTTTGTTAAACTCAGGGAAAATACAGCAGAGGTTTCTATGTATGAAACTAACAAAGGCAATGCATTCGGTTGCTGACTTGTTGCACAATTCTTGTCTTACATTGAATGTTGACAAGACTGGTACAATGTTTTTTACAAACAGGGGCAAACTTAGCGACTTTCCTCTAAATGGGCAAACAATTAAAGAAATGTGGACCAATTCAAATATGTGGGTGTCACCCTCGATCCAACTCTTTAAAAAACATATCAAAAAGCTGGGGAACACATGTACAAATGCAATCTATCAAACTACAGATAAATAAAAAATTCCCTTACTGTTGATGCATCAAGTACATACCTTCATGCTATGATTATTCCACCTTTGTATATTGTCTTTCAAGTTGGTGTCAGGTCCGTAAAACAGCCCTAAAGCCAATTGAATAATCATACAAAAGTGTCCATGACAAAAACTGTCCATAACAAATATTCTCACTAAATATGACATGCGAAATCTTGAAAATGCTACATTTCACTCCAATGTTTGCTTATTTTTTTTAAATGATTCATAATGATTCTGCTGCTCCTAAAAAGATTTGTTACACTCTGCTCTGAACAAACTACGTACACAGGTAACTAGATCAGCCACAAGGGTCGAATGTTGTCTTCCACAATGGCCAAACTGTATTTGGGAGGACATCAGTGTCCTCTACCTCCATGGCTATAAATCAGTGGAATACTCTTCCTACAGAGCTAATTTCTTGCACTAACTTACACTCAACCTCACGCTTAACAAAGCATTAGTTGTTAGCAAAGCAGACTTGCTCCCACCAGTGAATTGATGAGCTACATTGCTGTGTTTCTCGGGGTTCGGGGTCTAGTTTTAGCTCTAGATGGGGTGGGATAGGAGAAAAATATAGATTTTTTGACTTTATGTATCTATCTTTTATACTGTAAATACTTTGTCTGTATTTTGATCTGTCATCTACTTGCCCGGGCAGATACTTGCATTTTGCTCTAACCTAGCACACAACATCTTTTAATGTTTTTTCTACACGGCCTCTGTTCAAATAAATGCATTACAATTACAATGTATACTTGTAATGGAGTATTATTACAGTGTAGTATTACTACTTGTGTCGTGTGTCCACTGTACGGCACGGCTCTGCTCGACATGACGTGACTCACTTTTTTGATTCCAGTACTTTTCTCTTTTTTTTTTTTTTAGCATCCCCTCGATGTAGGCAGGTTTTTCAACAGATTGCCATAGCAACGCATAAAACTGCCTTAACACCATTTTCAACGGGACACTCACTGAATCCTTTCATCGGCAAATAAAAACAGAGGAACGTCTGCATTAATTGAAGTATTTAATGTACATTGTGTACAGCGTGGTTTTGTGGAGTACCATTTTTTTAATTTTATCTGGGTGGAGTGAAAAAAAATTGCACATGCTAATGACTCTAGCTACACTACTTTGTTTCATTTTTCTTTTTATTGGTCTGTGTTCAATTTCTACATGTGAAAAATAAGTCTTTTTTGTCATGTCGTTTGCGGAGAGACTGTATTAAATTCCATTTTGCAACATGTACAGTACATATTTTATAAAACCAATTAATGAAATGGTTTCAGCAGTTGACAGATTGAAGTTTATAATATAACAAATTGGTGATTACAGTGTAAATGGTTTTTGAGGCATTGTTAAAATTGCAAAAAGTGTTACAACTGTCCCTGGTCTCCCCTACTTCTATTTATCCCAAATAAAAACACTGGTAATGTACTAGACAACTTCCCCCAGGAAGCACCTACAACTTGTCCAAACAGATTAACTATAGGAGATATAAAATATAGAATTAGGGTTGGGCAGAAATATGATATATTTAAAGACAGCCTCTTTTGTGGTCACTACTACTTTAACATCTCTGATTGTATTAGGCCTTTACCTTACTTTAGAGTTAAAATGTTGACACACTTAAAATAATCCAATGATTTACCAAACGGACGTTCCCCTGCCAGTTTCTGATATATTGATATTATTGCCATGATAGAATACAGTAACCATATTACCTACTTATCACCAATAAGTAACCCAGTCTCCTGGATTTATATTTTAGGAGATGTTTTTATTTTACTATCTAGTTAGAAGCATTACATCAACTAAATAATGTTTTTTTCAATACAATATAAATGTATACCAACTATAGCATGATTAATGTTTTGCATATGTTTATGTACACACAGCCTTTGGCATGGTTAAAGGTGACTTGAGGCGCAAGAAACCACACTTATATGTAATTTCTTAGCATTTAACCAACATCAATCCTTCGCCTACATCAATACCTAAACCTAACCACACACCGGCCTCAGGACGTAGATCCCACTCTTCGGTATTACAGTCCGGCATTTTCTACCACCCCATGAAGAAATACTTCCTTGTGTGAGAATGGACGACTGGAGTTACCACAGTGAACTCTGGAGCTCCATGACCCAGACATGGACCTCAGGGTAATGGTGAGGTGGATCAGTGTTGGTGGTGTTTGGCTGTAACTGAGCCAGACTGACAGCTGCTGTCTCTCTGCTGACTCTCTGTCATCAGCTCCACTCATTTACCAACACTGTGCACCCCCCCCCACCCCCGCCCCAACCACCTGGCTCTACGCAGGGCAAATATACACACTACATACCCGAAGCTGTCTGTGTCTGAATCACAGACAGCTCCGGGCATGTGTTGTGTGTGTATGGAAGGAGTATAAATTATGTCGAAATATGTTTTTGAAAGTTTATATTTTCAAAAAAAAGTAAAAGTTAAAAAAAATGAATCCAACATTTGAATTGGCCTATTTGTGAAAAAATCTCCCTATATCAATGTTCTTTTTTTGTAATTACCCAGAATATTGATTCTACAAAACGCTCTTTGGCAAGTTCAACTTTCTACTTTTATTCATTTTGGGGCGTCTTATTCAAGTTTATAGCATTAAAAAAAAAAAATTGAAATGGTTTCCAAATAGTATAGAGTAAAAGTTGACATATTCCAGTCTCTGATTATCCATTCCTTTAATTTTAGTCTAAATAATTCCTAATTTCTGCTTCTCTAGCTCAAACATTAGGTATAATTTCCGATACATTAGGTTTATTGACTATAAATTCAATTCAATTCAAAGGATGATTTTCAATTTTAACGGGAAGAAAATGTACACATTAAGATAAGCTTACCATGGGTACGGTAGCCACTGTAGGGTAGCCATTGTGTGGTAGCCATTATTTGGCCAAGTTTAATGCAACATAATTTTACACAGTTTATTGAGTAGAGGGTCCCTACACTGGCTCCCTTTTAGCTAAGGGGTCCTTGGCCTTGAATATTCCCATGTGTGTGTCTTTGCCAGTGGACACTGCCTGCACGTACAGCACGTGGTTCAAAGTTCATCAGCAGTGGTATTAACTGGTCTATAATCACTGTTCATGTGTTCGCATCCAATCTATATTTAAGCATGCCATGGGTGTTTTGAGCAGTGCAAAGGTCGACTCCTCCATGTGCTGTACATCTGGTCATGTGTCTATATATTCCACCAACTTAAGTTGGGCAGGCTTAACAGGGTCATGTCTGTCTGTGAGCGCCACCAACATGATAATCTCCGCCTTCATTCCTGACTAACCTGACTGAATCTCTTTGGCCATTATAAGACAATGGATTACAAATGTCCATTCATGCACTATCTATAATTTAAGGATGGGGCACCCTGGTAGCTCAGTTGGTAGAGCAAGCGCCCATATATATACATATACATGGCTATCCTGTGATTATAGGGGCAAAAAATAACCTTAAAAAAATAATTACGGATGTGTTGAAGAAGTAAAGTTAGTAACTGTAATACTGTAATAACAGATTATATTGGCAACCCCTCTCAGTGTAATGCAGTCCATTTTAACATCATGAAAAACCCCAACCACAATAATAAGAAAATAAGTTACATTAACACCTCTCTGACAGAGTCAATCAGGACTTAACATTACATTTACCTGTGTAAAGGTAGAATTTTTGAATGGGCTGTTGAACCAGATATCATTACAGTTTACAGGTATACCTAATAAAGTGGCAACTGAGTGTATTTCCATTTGACCAAAACATGACAGAAACAACCATTGTTTCATATTGGTGAATCCAAATCAACTCATTTGGACCGAAGCTAAGGAACCACAGGTGTGAAAACACACCAGCCCTTAGAGCTAAACTACTTCAATGTTAGCTCTCTAACACCGTTACGATGGATGTAAATCAGAACTGGTTTTGAGTTGTGAGGTTGGGGGGCTCTTGCGTTGTGGGAGGATCCATTTCCTCACCACTTCCCAAAGGTCAGGTCCTTGGCTCAAAGGTCAGGGCAGCTCCTTGGGCTGGACAATAGCTGAAGCGCCACCTGGAGTAAATCAGTGACCGGCCCAGGCGATTGGCCGCCATTACTGTAGCCAAAGAAACACAGAGCTGAGGCAAAGGATTGTGGGTAAATTGATGGGGAGATACAGTACGTGCACATGTGCACGCCCACACTTCCCAGTGTTGAGTCAGTGTTGACCGTCTGAAGGGAAGGGGCCACAACTCACTGTTACCCCAGCGTTACCCCCCTACTCACCTCCCCCCAACCCCACGTGTGTGAGTAACTGTTGGAAGTGGAGAAGGCGAAGGGTCTTGAGAGAGGGCATCATGGAGGGGTTTAAGACTGAGGTGTGTGTGTGTGTGTGTGTGAGCGTGTAAGTGTGCATGTGTGTGTGTGTGTGCGGGAGTCAGGGGTTCTCACTGAAGGGAGAGCTTTGTTTTTGGGCTCGTATTTCATAGAGCAGACTTCTTGTTTGTTGGTTCAAACCCGCTCCATGTGTTGATGGGAAACAGGGGAGTCTGAGCTGGAAATAGTCTTTCGGTTCTTCTATTTGCATGTTTGGACAAATGAATGGATTGATGGTTAAATATGGATGTATGTACAGTGCATGTCTTCTATCCACATAGGGTACCTTTTCACACTTGATACTTTTTATTACCTTTAACCGGAAAGATAAAAATAAAACCAGACTCTTATCACTGTGAACAGCCAATGTTTCAGTTTTTAATGAAATATATGATACTTTCATAAATTATTTACATTCTTTGTGTTGACCCTTTAACCCGTATGAAATCAGAAGGGTAACTCATTTGAGTGGCCTAAAAGTGGAAGAAGTATTTCCATTTTACGGCGCTTCATACTTCTGCGCCACTAAATTTTGGATAGAATAATCCATTTTTCACTTCACTTTCATTCCTGTGTGTTTTACAGTGTTTTATCAGCTTATCAAATATGATACATATGATGAACAGCACAAAAAGTACATCAAATTGAGTACTTTCACTTTTAAAACTATGGGTCCTTTAATGATCTAAGAGCACGCCGCAGGTGCGTTTAGGGCGTGTCCAAATCCACTTTTGCTAGTTTGTCTTCATTAAGTCATAGGTCTGTTTTGGGCGTAACATGCAATCAACCAATCAGAGGTCTTCTCCCATTCCCTTATAACAGCCAGGTCCATTTGGACCTTGGCGCATTGCTGTTATGATGGCGGATTTGCACTGTAATATTTTTCATATGTAATCTTTTGCATGTGTGTGTGCTATTGCTCTTCCCTGTATGTGTGTATTTAAACAACGTGGGTGCTGGACGCTCTCTCTTTATCAATCCTTTAGGGAATGCACACACATTTGTACTAGCAGCACAATTTTGGTTGTGTGTGTGAAGGTCTTGAAGGTATCTACGTAAGTTCATGACACTGTCATGGAAATGTCATAAACATTATAAACAGATCATAAATGTTTCATATCCTTTTAATTTTTTTGTAGTCTTTGTGGATTCCCCTATGGGGAAAATACAATGTTCACTCTGTTGTTATTACACACTGGCCTGAAATACACACACATGCAGGACCTATTCATGCAATAATGGAAAGATGTCAGTGTGAGAGGGCTGCCAGTGCTGGACCAGTGGGGGGGGGGGGGGGGGGGGGGGGGGGGGGGGGGGGGGGGGGGGGGGGGGGGGGGGGGGGGTGCTTTTGCTGGCAGGGGAACTAGCATCTCTCCAGCTACCAGTCCAACCTCCGGTTCCATACCCAACTCCCTATGGACGGAGCTACTGCCACCCCCTTGTGTCATTTCTCAAGTTTATGAGATAACGCTCCTTTTAGTAAGTGTCATTTGGTTTTGTCATGACAAGTTAGGGTTAGTGTTAGGATTCATGTGTCATGACAGTGTCCTGTGTTCATGACAGTGTCATGTCACTCTTATGTAGATACCTTCAAGTAAAGTGTTTACAATTTAAAATGCAGGACTTTTACTTGTAATACAATATTTTGACACTAGGGTACTTACTTACCGGAAGTTAAAAAATAAGAAAGTTTGTTATTCGTAATCATAATCATTATTATCCATAAACATTTGGTCTTATGAAGGAATCACTAAACCAAATAAAAAGTGATTCATAAAGTTATATTGTGGCCTTTCGGCTTCCTGTTTTCACCAGTTGTTGATTCCATTGCTGCATGACCAAAACTTGCTTTATTGTCTTTTAATTTGAGGTTTCGAGGCAATAAAACTAACTCTAAAGTTTTAAGGGTGTGACGAGTTTTGATATTCACTGTGTGCTTGGATATTTGAATGGATTTGCCTTGGTGTTGTAGGCTCGGGCGGATGGGGGTTGGGGGTTGGGGGGGTGGCATGACTGTTTGGGATACAAAGACATGTTGATATCCACAGTGGTCTCTCTGGCTCCAGCCGAACCCCACTGTTGGTCAGCGTCGGCCACCGCTGGGCTACAGCTATGTTCTCTGCTCCGCGTGTGTGTTCTGCATAAAGATAGTGAGTTATTGCAGGGTTCAATCTGTGTGTGTGTGAGTGTGGGGGAGGCGGGGGGGGGGGGGGGGGGGGGGGGGGGGGGGGGGGGGGGGGGGGGGGGGCGTAGAGCGGTGGCTGAGACCAGGCATATAGAGCTATGTAGGAAAAAAAGAGAAATCTGATATGCACTTATTGGCTTTTGACGTTTTTTGGAAGTCTTTCATATTATTAATATAAAGCAGATATTGGTGGAAATAAACAGAGGATGTTATAGATTGTAGGTTCGGGTGCTTCTTGAGCATAATAGTAATTTTGTGGAAACAACAGAAATCTGACGCATGCTTTTTCTATTTGGCACTTTGCCTTCACATGATTGTAGGTAGGTATGATGATATGTACTGCATCTAAACCGCTAGCCCACTAAACCATCTTCATCTCTTTATTTATTAGTTATGATTAGTGAAATATGATGCTGGTGATTTTGATTAGGTCTAGTGGAAGAGGTATTCAGTTCCTTTTCTTAGCTAGAGGCAAATACTCCATTACAAGCAAAGGTCCTGCTTTCAGAATTCAAACATGAAAGTATATGACCATTAGCTAAATGGACTTAAAGTGGGTATTATGAATATTTCTATACTAACAATGGATAATATTAAATTTCCCAAAAATGTCCAACCCGGTTTTGGTTTACCTTCACAGCTTTCATTAGTGTCATTTTCGGTCGCAGAGTCTACCTATTGCACAAAAAAATTCCCAACAAGCAAGTGTTGAGAAGGTTTCATGCAGCCTGCACAAAATGGAAGAAAACAAACATCTGAGGTATAGAAGCAAGGTGATTTACAAAAAGACGGCAAAAAAACAGATACAAGACCTTTTTTGTATTGTAGGCCTATGCACCGTCTTAATCTGCAATGTGTGGCTTGATGAATGAAGAGAAGTTGAAAGTCCAATATTTTTTTAAGTATAGTAGTAGCATTAAATGTAAAGTACAAGTACCTCACAATTACTTTTCTTCTACTTTCCACTACTTGTTATATAGAGGTGCCCTCAAATACCCAACCTCAGTGTGATTTGATGTACAGGATGGGGTAGAAGAAGCAAAAAAGATTATTTATAAGTCTCAGCCTATGTAAACATGTTTATGTGCCTTTATATGCCTATTTGTGCATCCATATGTCTGCATTTATTTGTGTGAAAGTATCGGTTTTCCCATCCGTCTCCATGTCTGTGTGTATTTGTGGCTTTGCATGTCAATACCACAGTTTTATTTGTCTCATGCTGCAGAGGATCCAAAGAGTTATGAGCACATGGATGGAGGGACAAGGGTGGTTGGTGGTGGATGGATGTTAGTGGCGGGGAATCCACTGGGGCTGCTTGGTCAGAGGTTTCAGGAGACCACCCCCCCCCCCCCTTTTTCCCCATCCTCAGCCACCCTGTCATTAGGGTGACAGTCAGGACCTGTTTAGCCCCAATTGGCCATGCTAATAACAGTTTTAATAACCCTGGCCCATGTAATATTTCACTGCTGTTTGGATCACGATGTCACGCTACGAGCCCGGCGATGGAAAAACAGCTTCACTGCCGCAAGGATGGAATGACTGGGTGAACTCTGTCCGGGTGTGTGTGTGTGTGTGTGTGTGTGTGTGTGTGTGTGTGTGTGGGTGTGTCCATGTTATTGTATATGACAGACTGACCATAAATTCTACCCTGCATTTGAGCTCAGATTTGTTTATCCATGTAAGTCCTTTTTATGTGTTGTTGCATGTCTGGTTCAACTCAGTCATCAGGATAGATTTGCATTAATGTTTGTGTGCACACCTGTTTCTGTGGCTGTGTTTGTGCTATAGATTGACTCGCTGACTGCATGTTAATCTTGGACTGCGTGCCTTGCGTTATATAAGGCTTTTCCTGTTTCGACAGTCAGTGCAGCTGTTGGCTTGATGTAAACACAAACATGTACATTACTGCATCAACATGTTCAGGCACATTCATTACTGTTACATCAGGTTGCATCAGAGAACTTGAGTCGGGGACTTCAACATGCCCACAGACACAAGGAGGAGTTCTTGGGACTTGAGTCTGAACATGAAATGGAAAACAGCATTGCATTTGATGAATGCATCCAATCGGGAAGTCTTTAAAGAACATATTAGTATGAGTTACTTTGGTTCTAAATAGTACAACTTAGAAACTGGATTCAAATCGAGGGATTCCACAGTCTACAATTGCATCCAGTGCCTATGCAAGTATTGTACCCTTTATATAGAAGCAATGATAGATGGGGTATAGAGGTTTTGTAGCGGATGGGACTGTATCATAATTTATTTGCCATAACATCTTTCCCTACCATGATAAAGTTGCCATGCACACTTTATATTTTTAGATAATTTTTTCCACCTTTAATTGACAGGACAGCTAGGTGAGAGAGAGCTGGGAAGACATGCAGGAAATCGTCACAGGTCGGACTTAAACCCTAGACCTATGCGTCGAGGCATAATCCTCCAAGTCTATGTGCGCCTGCTCGACCCATTGAACCACCCCGGCCACATCATGCACACTTGTTATAGAAACAAATGTTTTGAACAAGACTAAGGGTTAGATTTTACTCCGGTCATCTGCTGATCCCATTGGCGCATAGTAGGTGTGTTCATACTATGCGCTTGAAGTAGATCGCTACGCTATCACTTGTAGCGCAGCGGCCGTCACAAAAATTGATTTCACTACGCAGAAATCTGCACAGAGCCCAAGTGTATCCCCTCCAATGACAACATTTGACATGTGAGGCTGTACTCTGGCACAGCCGTGCTTTGTACTGTCGTAGAAAACTTAATTTTGTACAAAATACTTTGTGCAAAACTTGATTCTAGTTTCTAGTTTCTATCTAAATTAGAAACTAGAAACAAATGGGTATCTTCCAAAGATGCTCTTGTTAGTGTAAATGTGTGGCTTTATCCCAACATGCTTTTATATATGTGTGTATATGTCTTCCTTGCGAAGCCCTTTCAGTGGCATTTTATGTTTAAAAGGTGCCATAAATCAAAAGTATTATAATTATTCAGCAATTATTCAGCAGAGGAAACGCTGTCCAGGGAAACAAAGATAAACCAATAACTCTTAGAATATACAGCATGTGAGTGTTGTTTAGGTAGACCCACAAAAACCTGAAGTTAAACTATTTTAAGATATTGAGAAATTGTTTTTTGAAATGAATATCCATTCCTTGGATCAGCCCCTCTTGATTTGAATGGAAAATGCTGAGATGGAAACCCACACACACACATACACTCCTTTGGCTGCTTCAGCTCCTTCCACCCATGGTTCTGCCACAGCCAAGAAGGCAAAGAGCGAGACGGTCTGTGTGAGCTGAGTGAAACTTAATTCTCTGGCAGTCCTCACCCTCAGCCAACGCTGTGAAAGATAAAGACTCAGGGGGAAGTTGGGCCTGGGAATCCCGCAAGCGTTTGCTTTTATGGCGCAGCCCACATCACAGAGTGGACCTTGAGCAGGTCTAAGCCCACCGGGGAGGGCTGGAGACGGAGGCCCGTGGAGAGAGTCGGCCGGACGGCGGCTGGGGAGCATCAGGGATGAACCAGGGAGCTCTTTCATTCCCTGCCAGCCTGCCAATTGCTTCCAACTGGACCCACAAACAAAAAACCCAAATCCAAAACAGAGACGGACAGTCAGCCAGAGAAACCTGACATCAAATCATACAATATTCCTCAAATTTACTGTAACTTACTGGCAACAATTGTCCAGCAAGTTACTGTGAATTCTTTGTACAGTAAAGGTACCACACTTCCATTTACAGTATTTTATGTGTTCATTGTAAAATACAAAACACAACATGAGATAAAAAAGTAAAAATACAGTAGTTTCCTTTACTGTTTACAGTGGCTATATTGTGATTTTTTACAGTAATGCTTTGACTACTGTGATTTCAACTGTAACACTTAGACTAATGTGATTTTGTTATGCCAGTAAGGTTGTGATCGAAATTTACAGCATTCTACTGTAAATGTCATACACTGTAGTGTTAATGTGAAATCTAAAGGAAATAACTGGAGATTTCACGGCCTTTGTTTAAATTATACCAGACCAAAGATATGGTCTTAAGGGACTATGTCAGCAGTTTTAGAAGTTTTAGTCCATGCCTTTAGTTTACAAATCAAAACCTATATTTTTAACCCTTACAGGCAGCCGTTAGCTACCATTAATTTCTGTACAATACATAAATCTATCAGCATGTTGTTGAAATTTGATTTGTGAAAACCATCACCTTAAAAAACTGGTGATGTAAGTGACAAATGTTGTAGAGAAAGGGAAACCAATGGATTACATTCGGTGCTAGAGTAGATTAAACTAAAGTTAGAAAGAAGTGAGCTTAGCACACCTTCGTAGCTCGCTAGCTTATCTTCGCTTGAAGCTAGCAGCTTGAGGCTACATTAGCCGCTACTCGCATTACACACCCAAATCGCCCACCAAACCATTGGCGACATTGTGGGTAATGTAGGTGTCACATTTTGTCAAGGAAGAAGTATATACATATAGATATATGCTGTATATAGGATACATATCTCAGGTTCTGCAGCAGCAATTTTTCAGTTTTTTCTCATTAGAATCACAGATTGAAGATCATAGATCACTCAATTTACCACTGTGCTGGTAAAAAATTGTACCATCATGCATTCATTGAACACACACACACACACAGGCTGACAAAGTGTTTAAAAGCTTGGCGGCCGGTGGAAGGTTTCTTGAGCTGGTGGCCACGGGTCATAAATCAGCCGCCTCTCTGTAGACTCTTTTGAAGAGCGTATGAGCAATTTATGAAGGCTTGCATAACAGAACCTAACACTCTGTTAAAAAACAGCCTGGACGCCTCTTTAAAGATTTGGTGGTGAAGCAGCATAAGAACCAGAGGGGAATCAATTAGCCTTAGCGTGTGATTTATGGGTGAGGTGAGCATGCTTTTTCTGTGTGGGAGCACACACACACACACACACTCACACACACATACACACACACCTGTCACAGACAGTAGAGTGGATAGACGCCTGAAGGCTGAGCCCACCAGATTAACCATACCAACGCGTTTAGACATTAATCAATGCCTGACGCACACATCTGCATACACACACGACAGGGAATGTGTCCATACACACATTCAGCTTATCCAGAGATGCTCTTATTCATTGTCAGTGTGGAGAGTTAATGGATGGTACTTTCCTGACACTGTGAAGCTGAAAGAACATTCTGTGCAGTGTACTGTATATTACGCAACACTAGCATTCACCTTTAACATGTCCGCAGCCGGTGTTCTCAGCTCTATCACTGACCAACAGACGTTGGTGAGTTTTTAGATCCACTCCCTGGAATGTGCAGTGTTTTCCACTCTCCATGTGCTGTAGATTAGTGTCTTTGTTCTCTGCGGTGCTGCCATAACACTCGCTCATTAATCACACACTTACAGTGGTGCGCTCTTCCACCATCTCCCCCTTCACGGCTGCCAGCTATTCCGAGGGTGTGAACTCTCGCTGCTGCTAAACCGCAGCTTCGTCCAGCCAGCAGACGGGAGGGAAAGTGGGTCAACAGAAACCACACTGGAACAACCTGAAAGCAGCAGGAATGCGAGACCACCTCCTATTCCTCTGGCTGCATGGGTGTCTGTTAGGATTAACGGTACTATGTGTGTCAGCCTTGGTGAAGCCAGATATGGTCTTGGAGTTTTCATTATTTAAAAAACATGGAACAATTTATTGGTCACCACTCCTTCAGGACATTTAAGACAGTAGCATAAAAGGTTGTGATAGTTAACAGTCTTCTCAATGTAATTCTTCACAGGCAATTATTTGTGACACTGATGAATCGCGTTGTATTTAGAGTTTTGCAAAGTTGTGAGGCTGGTAAAGTGGTATAGAGCTGCAAAGATTATTCAATTATTTGGTTAGTTGTCAACTATTGCAAAGTATTTTGATTATTGATGGTTTGAGTCATTTTTGAGTCAAAAAAGCATTTCTCTAAATCAGCTGATGTCATTTTGCATTTGACTGATTTTAAGGAAGTTTTACTGGGCTTTGGAAAACACTAATCAAAATCTTTTAACAAGCATGCTTTAAAGGTGCTCTAAGCGATGTCACGTGTGTTTTAGGCAACCTTTGTTGTCACAGACAGCAAACATCTCACTATCTGCCAGCTGCCTGTTCCCTGAACACACTGTAAAAAACATCTCCTCACTATCTGCTAGCTGCCTGTCCCCTGAACACACTGTAAAAAACATCTCCTCACTATCTGCTAGCTGCCTGTCCCCTGAACACACTGTAAAAAAACATCTCCTCACTATCTGCTAGCTGCCTGTCCCCAGAACACACTGTAAAAAACATCTCCTCACTATCTGCTAGCTGCCTGTCCCCTGAACACACTGTAAAAAACATCTCCTCACTATCTGCTAGCTGCCTGTCCCTTGAACACACTGTAAAAAACATCTCCTCACTATCTGCTAGCTGCCTGTCCCCTGAACACACTGTAAAAAAATAGTCTATAAAAAGAAACTGTTCCCACCTGCACCACGAAGCATACACACAACAGTATTCCAGCGTGGATCACTGTTTGTTCTTTTGGGGTTAGTGCGCCGAAAACCAGAAGGGAGGGGGAGGGGACTGGATGAGGAGGAGGGAGGGCCGATCTAGTTTTGTTTGACAATACTCAACAAGAGATAACGTCACCCAACATCGTTCAGAGCTCTTTTAAGCGAGCTCAGGCGGAGAAGGTCCATAGTGCACATGCTCCATGGGAATCGGAAAAGCATTTTACAAAAAAAAAAGGAAGCAACTTTCAGAGGAATGACATCTTGGGAAAATGGTTTATTAATACAGGGTGGCAGTAGCCTGGTCCGTAGGGAGTTGGGTTGGGAACCGTAGGATCGCTGGTTCACGTCCCTGACCAAAGTTCGGAGTGTGGATCGGTAGCTGGAAGGATGCCACATCAGCTCCTATGTGAAAAAGAACCTGTACCCCCCCAACCGCTCAGGGTGCTGGTCCAGCAGTGGCAGCCCCCCCTCATTCTGACATCTCTCATGATTAGGTCCTAAGCATGTGTGTGTATTTCAGACCTGAGTGCACTGATTATTGAAGGTGGATGTATTCATTCACCTATTCAAACAGAGTGTCAGTTGTAATCCCCCCATTGGGGATCCATAAACTGTATAAGTTATAAATTATTAGACACCCATTGAAAGTCCAAAAATGTGGTCCAGTGACACCTAACAAGTGAAACAGCAGGGTATCCTGTCAAAGTATTTGCATGCATTTGCCTCAGTCCTACATCCTGTGATACGACTAACCCTAACCCTCATCATTCTAACGCAACAGAGCAATGATTAACTTTTCTGCATGATTTCAAGAAGCTCCTGGGAATCCTAGGCCTTCTATAGTTTCTATCTTCAGCATTTACACTTGGCTGGATTTTGCTGACACATTTTGCACTCTTGCCTGGAATGACAGCTGACCACAACAGAGAGGGAAATAGAGTTAAAGCAGAGACGCAATGCTGTGATTGGCTCCTAAAGTTCATGACTCATTCTCAAGAGTGACCGCTTCTACCCAGCTGAGATGATTTAGGAAGTGAGGTGGTTGGAGGATTAGAAGTCTTCTTGAAATGATTTGCACTGAGCTTCATTAGCCTCCATGCACATGTAGAACTTATAATACTGTCCTGTCATAACACTCATAATAATACATTTCCAAATAAATCACAACATGGGGCCCTGTGCTCCACGGACATGTTGGACCTTTTAGGGGCGAGCTCGGAGCTGTCTGAGTGTCAATGTCACCGTCCATCAGTCTCTGGGTTAAATCTATCTTTCAGACTTTAAATCAGAGCAGCATGCAACAGGGGGTTGAGTTTCCTTGTGCTGGAGGCCCTGGGGTCTGAAACCTTGCTCGCTGTCTTTGTTTCCAGCTTTCAGTCATGCTCAAATATACAAACACACACACACACACTCTCTCTAAGCCCCCTCTCCCAAAATATCTCTTGCACGCTATACTCCTGGCTTTCGTTCCACCTCCACCCCCTGCCTGTTGTCGTTGCCTCCTCTGCTGCCCCCCCAACCCCTACCCCGCTTTACAGAGCCATGGTGAATGAGCATTTTACCTCAGTATGTGGCCCATCATTAATCTGCAGCAGAGCCCAAAATGACCCCTCAAAAACCAGCCCACAGGGGCCACTGTTGGGAAAGGGGGGGGTCCTTCACTTCTCATTAGGAGCCAATAGATGCCCCCCCTCCCATTCCCTGACTCTCCCTCCCCATTGTTAGCTCACTATGTCACACTAATCACATGCGCTCATTAGCATGGCGCCCCCATTTGGCTCCTGCCATGCATTATCAGGGAATGGAGGGGAACGAACGACTTGTTTTGTCGGACCTGGCGTTTAGGGATGCAAAATATGATTCAGCACCTTCACCTACTCACGCTACCTCTTTGCACCCTCCCCTCCCCCACCGTCCTCTTTCACCAGCCATGGTTCAAGGAAGTTCTCCCTGATCCAGTGAGCCGTGCCAAGTCTGAGCAAGCGCTGTGCCAGTCGGCAAACCCCCCCCACCGCTCTCCGCCTCTCAATCAGACGTGTTGATGAGACTTGAAGCCGTCCGAGCCTGGGCACGCTGCACAAGTCACAAGGCTCTCAGCTGAGTCAGTCTCAGCCCTCGGTCTGCCACCCAGACCGTGCTGGACTGAGCCTCACACCTAACAAAGCCAGCACAGCTTTACTTCACTGTGGTTTCCACTGGTTTAGCTAAACTCATGATGATCAGCAAAGGATGAGGCATGGGAAAAACTTGCTAAGTAAGGGTAGCGGCACACATGGACACACGCAACCATACGCACAGAAACACATAATACGCATGGGCACATGCACACAGATGTTCTCGATTCCAATGCCAGTTAACAATAATGAAACCTGATGTAGCCAAAATATTATCTCATAATTAAATCCAAAAACTTCAACGGAGCCCTGGATTAAACTGTAAATCCCTGTGTTGTTATGGAAAGTGTAGTGTGACAGCACAGTTCAAGTCAACCCAGTAGTATTTCACACTGTTAGATAACACACACTGGCCCTCAAGTAGGCAGACTTACAGACTTTAACTGAGTAATAATAGCTCTTAGGGATGCATGCGAGGCTCTTCAGTTCAAATAATGCCACTTTTTAAGGACTACTGCATGTTTGTTGATCTTTGGTATTCTGACTCACATGTTCACGTTCAGTGCTCGGGAAACACTTGCACGAGTATATACTGTACATCTAATGTGATCAATGGTAAAGCAGTATTTAAATGTGTTACTGGGGGCAACAGTAGCTCAGTCCGTATAGACTTGGTTTGGGAACCAGAGGGTCACGGGTCCAAGTCCCCATGCAGACCAAGGATGTAGCGTAGGCTGGTAGCAGGAGAGGTGCCAGTTCCCCTACTTAGTACTGCAAAGCATCGAACCCCCCCAACGGTTTGGGGCGCCTGTCCATAGGCAGCCCACTCTTTCAGACTTCTCTACCTTGCATTTGCATGTATAGGTCCTGGGCATGTGTGTGTATTTCAGACCTGTGTGTAAAAACATTTTTTATTTTCCTTTGTAAAATTAATAAAGTTGGTCTTTTTCTTCTTCTCATAATGACAAAATCTGGTTTATTAAGACTTGTTTTGCAGTATTAGTAGTCATTTATATTGATATTGGTACCCATAAAGATCGTGGCTGAGATCAGGGAACACAGCAACATTACAAGGCCTTATTGAAAATATACAGTCAAACTGATTGTCAACAAGCCAACACTTATATTATTTAGAGGCATACCTGAAAGCAACTATGGCAAAGTAAAAGCCCAAGCTGTCATAAAGTGTCACTTTAACTCGGCATTAATCATTTTTCAGCAACTTGGGGACCACATCCAGCTGTAAATCTTGTTCACAAAACTAGTTATCTCTATAGTGTATTCATAGGACAAATCTATCCATAAAACTCTGCTATTAATAGCATTCATTTCTACATGTATTCAGTACTTATCCATGTCCTGCACTCATGGAACCAGTGTATATCCTGAACTTGCTGCTATTGCACTTCTGGTTAGACCTAAACTGCATTTTGTTGCCTTGTACCTGTGTAATGGCAATAAAGTTGAATCTAATCTAATCTAAACACAACTGACATTTAATAACCCTTTAATGTCCTAGTGGCGAACAACAATAGTTGGCACTGTGGCCTCACAGCAAGAAGGTTCCGGGTTTGAATCCAGGACCTTTCTGTGTGGAGTTTGTATATTCTCCCCATGTTTGCACGGGTTTCCTCCGGGTCCTCCGGTCCCCTCCCTAACATCAGAAACATGTACTAGCTTCTCCAGGCTCAGATCTGGAGTTGACCCCCCCGGGCGCTGTGATTGGCTGCCCACTGCTCCCTTGAGGGAAGGGGTAAATGCAGAGAATGAATTTTGAATGAAAGTGCAGTACCTGTGCAACCAGATTGAAGAAACACCTTTACAGTGTCAACATGAAATATAAAAACATAAAAAGTAAGTGGTGGAGAAGAAGAAAAAAAGAGAGGGGGGAACATGGTGCACAGTTCCTGAGAGCAACTATATACATCTATAAAATAGTTAGAATATAGTGGATAAAGGATTTGCATACACATTATGCAAATAATTTGAACATTGGATTTTTTGGTTTGAATGAATTTCAATCATTTTGGAAGATTGTGCTGAAAAGTACAGTATATGACCTTATTTATCTGTCATTTCATAATATATATATATATAGATATATATCTATATACATGCATGAATACAGTCATTGGTGCATCAAATGTCCTGAGCGTTACATATTGCACTTTTATGAAATTGCACAGAATTCCAGTGTATATGCCAATAAAGTACCTTTACTTTAACATATTACCATACAGTTTCATTTTTACACACGCAGCAGGCAAAGAGCATTTTCAGGTCAGGTTTCTGGCAACCCTGATGATAATAAATGGCAGAGTTGGGCTAGTTATAGACACATATGACCTTTCATATTACACAAAGTCATTTGATCGGTTGTTAACGTAAAATGTGCTTATTATGGGCAAGTATTATCCGAAATATCGTACTGTTGCAGCTGGTCAAATTGGTGCCACTTGTAGGTTATTTAACATTGTTTGATTGTGTACTTGAATCTAGTAACATGTTTTCTAAGCTGATGTTTTGTATGTGAAATTGGAATCTGCAAATACTTTGTATTTTTTACCAGAAAGGCATCAGACTAAATATCAAAATATGTATGTTCATATGCTAATGTACCAAAACCTCTCCCAGCACATCATACTTTACTATATTTTTCATTCACATTCCCCCAGGCCCCCTAACTCTCCCACACACACACACACACACACACACACACACACACACACACACACACACACACA
>NC_048423.1:23723300-23727890 GCF_013103735.1 Etheostoma cragini | reverse complement strand
ATATATATATATATATATATATATATATATATATATATATATATATATATATTAAGAGAGAAAGATATCAATACAGGAATAAAGGGCTTATGTATATAGTATACATATGATTTACAGGTGTGTTCAACCATATAGTTTGCCTATTTCTCTCCCTTCCATTTTCAGAGATCAATAAAGGGCTTTCATGTCTGCTTATAAAGTAAAGTTTACTAAAGTTATTTTTAAAAACTTTGTGATGAACAGTACTGCTGGTTTTCATCTCACTTGAAAAGAAGTTTAACTAGAGACAAATGCTGTTCTAAGAAGTTCATTATGTGTATTGTTTATCGAAAGTGTGTGCACTGTATTATAAACAACAAAGGATTTTGAGTAACTAAAAACATTTTATTCACCGCCAATGCACTATATCATAACGATGAGCCGGTTTGTCTGTGTACATGTGTACATATACTTCTACTTCTTGCAAAAATCTCTGCTCTCTCTGCACTCTTTTCTAGTCATGCGTTTATAGCACTCTAATCCAATTGTGGTGGGAAGCATCATTACACACACACACACACACACACACACACACAGGATCCTGGGCCGTAGTGTCTCCGGCCCCCACTGTGGAAGTTTCCCTCTAGGCTCAGCTGGCAGAAGTTACAGCAGGGCAACAATGTGCCTGCAGGACGGGCCAGGACGGGTCCGGGACGGGGGCCCCGCGGCTTTGCTGAAAGGCTCCTATTGTCCGGCCCCACCTCCATCAGGGACCATTAATTATGGGCCGTGGAGTACGGCTCTGAGTCAGAAAAAGTCCAACGCACACCCACACGCGCACACACACACACACACACACACATATGTGGCTAGGCCCCCTTTCTCCCCCCTGTTACAGCATAAACCCAGTGATGGGGTTTAGTAGAACCAGCTCCTCCTGCCCTCCTCCCCTCCCCCCCTCCATCCCTCCCCCCCTGCCCCTTCTCTCGTCTCTACTGGCTCTTTTAATGAAGTCAAGCTGAGCAATGAGCAGAGAGCCATTACAGCTTGCTGATTTCTTTTTTTCTTTTTTTTTCTCTCTCAGGAATTTACATTTGCAATGCGGGGGATGAAAAGAAAGGGAAAGAAGAAGGTGTTTGCCTCCTATTCCTCTCGGAACCTCCAGAACTTTCCGTGCCCCGTTTAGCGAATCAAGTGAGGTTAAAAACTTGTTTGTGAAATTAAGTTTTATCATATTTTTTTTGCTCTTTCCATGTAGCTTTTCCACTGAGTTGGGTTGTTGGTTTCAGAAAGTAAAAAAATTGTTGACCACACATGGCTTCCAAATGCATTTATTTGTAAAGCATGAAAAGAGATAAAAACCAGAAGGACCCTTAAGATCCAAAACACAAGTCTCATCATCATCATCATCATCATCATCATCATCATCAGTTGGGAGTGGTCAAAAAGGCCTGTAGTGGTATGTGAATGAGAATATAGACAACAGATATGCATACCCAACCCAGTCTCATGGCATATGAAATGGTGACGTTATTTATTATTATTATCTATTGATTTGTCTACGCTGACACGTTCATGTCATTTTTCTGTGTTGGGTGAGCACGAATTTAAACTCATGTATTTCAATGGGAAGCATCTTATGTGATCACTGCACGACTACGGTGCCGATCAGTAGGAAAAGCCGAAAATCCGCTTGTGGACGTTGGTTGGCTCATCTTTCACCCCGGAGAGCGGCGCTCATGTCCCAGGTGTGTTGACTGAGCTCCCCGATGTCCTTTTCCTAAACAAAACCGTCCTGTTGTTGTTGCGCGTCTCCCACATGTGGCATTTAATTTTCCCGTTGTTAAGTCCCCCAGGGACTCCAGATTGTGTCCCGCTGTGTGATGTTTCCTTTCCCCGTTCTCCTTTTCCTAAACCCAACCGTCCCACGGTTGTCGTACGTCCCCCAGAGACCGCCGGCGTCTCCCGTGTGGCGTTCAATTTCCCCGTTGTGTCTGCCAGAGACCACGGATTGTGTCCCGCCGTGTGACGTCTCCTTTCCCCGTTCTTCTTTTCCTAAACCCAACCATCCCACGGTTGTTGTGCGTCCCCCAGAGGCCGCCGCCGCTTCCTGTGTGTGTGTGTGTGTGTGGCGTTTAATTTCCGCGCTGTTGCGTCCCCCAGAGACCTCTGATTGTGTCCTGCCGTGTGACGTGTCCTTTCCCAGGTCTTCTTTTCCTAAACCCAACCATCCCGCTGTTGTTGAGCATCCCCCATAGACCAGCGGTGTCTCCCCCGTGTTGCGTTTAATTTCCCCGTTGTTTAAATCCCCCAGAGGGCGCCATTCGTGTTCTGGCCTACGGCGCCGTCTCCTGTAGGCGGCGTTTAATTTCCCCGTTGTTGCGTCCCCCAGAGATCGTGTCCCCGCGCATGAAAAAACAAGATGAACGTGTCCGTGTACACAAATCAATGGATTCAAAATGACACGACCATTTCACAAACTGCCTTGAGACCGCCATGTATCAAGAGACAAGGGTCATATGTGCCGGCTCACACGAACATCCCATAGAGAACTCCCATAAGGAACCAAATAACAAATAATTCATGTAACAAAATATCTGTGGCAACTTTGAGACAAAAACATTGTAACTTTCGACAGAGAAAAGAAATGCCAAACAATTTCACAAGAAGAAAAGTATCAAATACAGAATGAGTGAAACAAAAGGGAAATGTTATAAGATTATGGATGGAGCCAAAATGACATCATGTGGTTTCATTATGACAGTGTACTGTTCAATGGGCCGTGGGGATTGACACGTGACATTACACATCCCTGAGTTATGTGACACCCACCCAAGAACAGTTACTCAACACAAAACTACATTTGGAATTGGACAATACCCTGTGGTCTAACTGTAGCCAACGGACCTACACCTCCCTTTTTGCTCTAACCCCTGGAGTTTGATTCATATATTCATAGCAACTTTTCATACATCATGAAAAAAGTTGGGCTTGCTCTAGAGCAGATGAATCCCTGTGAAGAAGAAGAAGTTTCCAGAATGTGTAAAGCTGAATCACATTGAACCATATGGGCTTTATGAGGCCCAGGCTGAGATTGTTTGTTTTCGCGATGCCTTCATGATGTATTTGACTAGAGTTTCACAGAGGAAATGATGCGTTTAAGAACCCTGAGTCAATTCGAACCTGAGTCAGTTTAAACTTAGCCTAGTTATTACGTTAGTGTTCATTTTACTAAGGGGGTGATTTATGCACCACTGTCATTCTTTATTTTTTATTTTTTTAGTTATCAGGGACAATGTTGCACACATCATCACATTCATAATTGTTAGAGTCAAGGTCATAAACATGTCTCGATGTGTTGCATTAAGGTTTCTAGCCAATAGGCTAATTTGCAACCCCAGTCCCTGGTCAGGCCTTTCTAAAAAGATAATCCAAATATAATTGTTAAAAGAACTACATTCAATCAGGAGAGACATGTTTGTAGATATGTAAATAAGGTTTATTATACAACTCAATAAAAATGTACGAAGTCTTTGGCGATTAGACTCCATTTCCATACAAATATTTCATATATGTATATATAGGGGTGGAGAGAATATAACCCCCCCCCAAAGACCAGACCGAAGGAGGGCCCGGACCTGATAGCAAAGGGAGAAACTGATTTTTATTAGCAGGGTTGTGACTCTGTGATTGGCCCTTGCAATTTTTGCTCGATTCTGATTGGTTAACCCTTGTATGGAATTCATAGTATGGTACCTATTTCAAATTTTTACAAAAAAGAAAAATGGTGCAAGTTAAATTTTTTTCTACCAGAAAATCAACGGCCATACCTTATTTCCTGTGATAAACATGTATTCCTGACTCAATTCTGGACATTATTCTGGATATGACCAGTTTTCCATTGTGGATTTTTAACATGAATTATAACCTTATGACAAAAATGTCCATTTTTAATTGTGTTCTAGAAACTAATTGCATTCGCGAAACATCTACTGTATGTAATCTAAAACGTTTTAAATTGAGATAAAACCAATAATTGTCAATTCAGGAAGTGTGAGTCAGGTACAGGGCACCGTGATGTCCCGGTCATTGCAGTTAAGTTTAGCCAACAAAAGTTGATTGTCTGCCGACTGCGTTGGCTACATTCAAATTACAGTGCATTACTTTTCATAGTGACAGTACGTATATGTAAGAATGGTTCATTAGCCCAGTCCAGGTCTAATATGATAGATGGGCCGCATAGGGGAGCGGTGGAGCTGGATGTATTTGTAAGAATAGTGTTAGATGTGAGTCAGGTACAGAGCACCGTGAGATCCCGGTCATTGCAGTTAAGTTTAGCCAACAAAAAGTGATCGTCTGCTGACTGCGTTTGCTCCATTAGTGCATTGTAAGAATAGTGTTAGGGTGTTTATGAGAAGCATGGAGAGAAAGCGGAAGAGAAGGAAGGTGTGCTGATGTATAACGAGGGAGGGCAGAAACGGAGAGTAAAGTATGCCGC
Source organism: Etheostoma cragini (assembly GCF_013103735.1). Taxonomy (NCBI): domain Eukaryota; kingdom Metazoa; phylum Chordata; class Actinopteri; order Perciformes; family Percidae; genus Etheostoma; species Etheostoma cragini. The sequence continues at coordinate 23,723,413 of NC_048423.1, read as the reverse complement.
TATAAGTCCTGCATACTCATACATACCTCCGACAGAGCGAATGTACTGAGAGGAGAGTAGTGTCTCCCTCTTTTTTCCTCACTCATGACATTCCTCCCCTCTTCTTCTTCTTC
>NC_048423.1:23711033-23723200 GCF_013103735.1 Etheostoma cragini | reverse complement strand
CCCCCCCCCCCCCCCCCTCCCAACGAGTGAGTTGGAACGGCACTTCATGCCAAACCAACAGCCCTGGTCTGACTAGAAGGCATCTGCCCCTGTCTTGTCTGTAGTAGCCTGTCTAATGATGCCCCGACTCTAATTTAGGACTTCTGTTTCTATTAGTCTCTGGTTTTTAACTATGATGTCTGTGTCCTCAGTTTACCCTGGAATGCAAAAAAAACAACCAAGCATACCCACAGTGATTGTATCGCTCACCCTGAACTTTCAGTCTGTGTAATCATATTGTTGGGATTCATGGAAACGTACATGTGGTTGTGTGAGAGTCTGTGTCTGCACGCAAATGTACGTTATAGCCTGGTCAAGCATGTCTATGCATGCCTCGTGTGTGTAATAATAACTCCATCCACTATGGCCTACCTATATTTAGAAGGACCAATGTATGACATCCATTCCAGTCTAATCTCACACCCCCTGACCCCCCTTCAATTGCCATGGTTGCAGGTTCGGTGCAGCAAGACCATTGGAAGACTTCATATTTTGTATATGTAGGTCATTGATCTCTTCCGACATGTTATGTAAGGGTTAATGCCCTTTGAGGTGACCTCAAAGGGCATAAACCTGCTTATACCATGGCCACTTGCCAAAGAACACTCTTTAAAGACCATTATTATAAAGACCATTATTGTATATTTTCATGTGTTTTACAGTTTTAAAAGAAAACACTGATGGTTTGACTAATACTTGGAACAATCATTCCAGTCCCATAATACAATGGGAACGTTGTTCACTGCTGCAGTAAATAGGACAGACCTTAGATACGCCCTGACAACAGGAGATATTTCTAGTCTGCCCAGCTCACAGAACCCTTTGGCTCAAGCATTGTTACATGTTACATGTTACAAGCATTATTAGTTATGTTCCGAGCTTTATTAGTTATGTTACGAGCTCTATTAGTTATGTTATGAGCATTATTGGTTATGTTACAGTATGTGATATTAAGTCATGTCATGTTAGAGTATGTCATGTTCTTTCAAGCAATGTTATGTTATTTACAGTATGTCATGCTACAGTCTGATATGTTATGTCATGTCCTGTTGTCATGTTCACAATTCACATTCTGCACGTCAGGTCCTGTTATGCTATATTTCGTTATATTGCAATATGTCCCGGCGTTATGTGATGTCATATTATGTCATCTTACAACCTTTAAGGTCATGTTATGTTGCGCCATGTCATGCCACATCATGTAATGCTGTGTAATGGCATGTCGTGTCATGCCGTTATGATGTGTTGATATTTTGTCATGTGATGTGGTCTAATGTTATGTTACGCTATGTTGTCTAATGTCACAATATGTCACGTCATGTTAGAGTATGTAATGTAATGTCATGTTATGTTAAAGTATATTATACCTTGCTATTAGGGCTGTAACGATATGCAATATGAAACAGAAATCGCGACACTAATGCTACCACATCTTTAAATTACTATTAGTATTGGTCCTTTTGGTGCTGTATCCCTATTTTGTTTGGTAAATTTAGCTTACTTATAAGACGGCTAAAAGAACGGGGGGGCGGCACCAGTAACTCTAACAGAGGTGTAACATTACAAATGGCGTCTGTGCTGACTTGGGTTCATGGGTCAGTAAACTGCCATTAGCGTCCTTAGCACCGCCGTTCGCTAAGTGCTAACCGGACTGGTTGGTAGCTGGCTGGGGGCTGACTCTGTAATGGATCTGCCCCCGGCCAGGGCTGTAATGATAGTAAATAGTTGTTAGCTGGCTGGGGGCTGACTGTGGATGTGTCCCCAGGCTCAGGTATGTAATGATAGTGGATGGTTCCTAGCTGGCTGGGGGCTGACTGTGGATGTGTCCCCAGGCCCGGGTATGTAATGATAGTGGATGGTTGCTAGCTGGCTGGGGGCTGACTGTGGATGTGTCCCCGGGGTTGTTGTCAGCTTTCATCCCAACGGAAGCCTTGCAGAGCCAGGAGACTGAGGCAGAAGACACGGGTGTGCTAGCTAGCTAAATTACCATTAGATTAGCTAGTCGTTTATCTATACAGTTAACGTTACTGATGTATTTGTGGGTTAGCCCAGAGTTGTGAACCGTGGTCAAAACAATCATATTAAAGATAACTGAGCGTGTTGAACAATGTCGTAATCTTATGTTACCCACCAAAGTTAGCTAACGTTATAGACCTAGCATTAGCCAGTCAGCCAGCACCTTTACAGCAGGCACCAAAGTGCTTTTCCTCTTTGGTCCCCCTACAGGTTGGAAGTGGAATTGTCCATTACTGTTTCCATTACCCTCATTCTTATGTCTCATTCCAGCGAGTCAATGAACTACTGAAACAATTTTGGAAACATTCTTTTAAGGTACAAAAGAATCTTTGATGTTTGACTGACATTGAACTCAATCGGTATCAATAAAAAAATGTCTGAGTATAACTCCCTCCCCCCACCCACCCTAAAGAATCTGGGTTGGTATTAAAACTAGCGCAAAAAATCCTGATATGTGCAGATATGTGATAATTACAGCCCTATTGACTACAACTACTAATAATATCTGGTATGTTATTCCATGTTGTGTAATGATATGCTATTTTTTGTCATGTCAGGTTATGTCATGTAACTTAATGCCATATTATGTTGCGTTAAATACTTTTCTAGCTGGCTATATAATGACATCTGGTAAATTATTCCATGTTAAATTATGTTGTGGTATGTTAAATTAAAACCATGCAATGCTATTTTATATCATGCCAGGTCATGTCATTATCGACAAACTCTCCCATTAGAGCAGGAGCTTTACCCCTCTGCCATTGCTTATATATATATTCAGATCCAGCCAATAGGAATTACCTAGGCTGACAGGGGGAACAGGGTGGGACCTGGAGCCCCTTAATCTGCCCTGTGGAAGCCTTAATCCCATTACGGTGCGAGGGACTAGGAGCCCCAGGATGCTCAAGCTCACTGCCCACAGCCGGGCGACAAAACTCATTGCGGGCCTTTGATGTCGTACCAGACCTGAAGGGAGCCTCGTTTGGTTTCCTGGAGGCATGACAGCTGCAGTTACAGTTCAGCAGTTATCTCAGTGTAGGAACAGTAGCATTTCCACAGGGAACTCCTATTGGATCTAATCTGAGTGATGCACATACATTTATAGATATTGAAATCAGATCAGTGTAAAATTAGAGTAGCAGGGAAACAAATTGCGGTTCACTGCACATAAGCATCTGATTAGTCTACTTATGAGTTTTAAAATTGAGTTATTCTTGGTAATTAAAATCTGAATGAAAGGACATTATCATGACACCACTAACCATTCAGTGGAAGCAAGTAAAAACATCTATCGTCTATTTATAAAAATGCCAGCGACAGAGTCATAACCAAATTGTTTTTCCACTGGATGTGAGATTAATCCTACCAAAATACTGTACTGTTTTTGTAGTAAATAATAGTCATAACACACCCAGGATCCAGCTGAGCGTTTTGTTTGTTTGGGTTTCCACTCATGTTCACTGTGTAACCACACTGCCATTTTAATTTCCTCTCCCATGGTGCTGCTTTTTTTCTGAATTCGGTTTCACTTAAGCCTTTGATGTGTCAATTTTTTCAGCAAGAACTTGTTTTACTCCCACATAAAAGTGTAAATAAAAAGCCATCACTGGCCCCAAATATAAATTTCTCTATTCTCTATTGTATGTATGAGCACTATAGGCCTGCATGCAGGCCCAAAGTGTCACACTGAAGGTGTGTTGGCATGCCCTAGCCTGTCAGTCTGCCCTGGGATATGTGTGTGTATGGATTTCCAGTATGTGTGGCAACACGCCTGCCTTCTTATATATCTCTTATGTGAGTGTGTGCCAGCCCATAAACCTGTCTACGTGAGGCTGTGCTGGCTAAAGGGGAAGGCAGCCTGTCTTGAGTGCGACAAGTGTCGACCCGTCTGTGTGCAGGTGTGTGCGTGTTTGAGAGTGTGTGTGTGTGACTGGAGGCCTGGAGGTTCAGCAGCAGGTACCAGCCTGCGAGGGAACATTACCTAAGGCTAACATAACTCGTATTGTTAGCCTTGGGTATTATTCTTGGATTGTGTATTTGTGTTTTTGCACTTTATTAGTATTCATGTATCAATGCATTTACCATCAGGCTCGTTTTTTTGGCAAATTCTCACATTAAATCCCCATTTCTGGCAAGCTAACGGCAGATAATATCACCACTTTATTCTCTATTAGTCTTCTCCTTTTCCATGCTGTTCCCACAATCCTTTGCAATCCTCACAGGACCCTCAAAGTATGGTATTAAACTCTGCATGTGCATGGATGTGTATAGCTGAATGTATTTTGGTTACAGAGCTCTGGCTATGCCAAGCACTCAGACAGATGCTAACTTTAGCGTAATGTGTACATGCGCTGCTTGTGTATGCAACCACAAATGCACGGCTGGGGCTTTTCTTTTGTTCTAGCAAAAGCAGAGTGGAGCTCAGGGATTCGAGGAGGACATACATATATTTATGTATGTGTTTTATGAAAGGGAGATCCAAATTGCGGTGAGGCTGTCTCTGCAGCAGACAAGGTCATACACTTTGTTTACATGAGCATTTAAGGGTGGTTTGTGGCCTCCACTTCCCCCTCTCAATCTGACTCAGCCAACTAGGTCAGAGTTACTCAACCAGCACAAACCAAAAACGGGTTTCGGGAAATCCTGAAAAGATGGGGAATAAGGAGAAATTCAATGTGAGAGTATCCCTTCATAGTCCCAGTGTTGTCAGAATATTTGCTGCATCACATGCTCGTACAGTGGATCTGGCTCTTTGCCGATCTAGGACTTTAAGCGTCTTTGTCTGGTATGCTCATTAGAGGAGGCTCACATGAAGACGACCATTATGAATTGCTTTCATCTAGGTCACAATCTTGTGGTACAATTAAAATTCGGGGCCTGATGAGAAAGCACTTCTGCTGTGGGTTACTGACCTTTTTCAAAATTTCTGCTTGTGCATGCACAGTTAAATGGGACTGTTGAAATGTGTCAGTCTGTGCACACGTGTGTGCGGTCCTACATCTTCGGCAGTGAGAAGTTAGTCTCTTACCAAGAAGAGATACCTGCATTTCAGGAATTGTCAACACGCGTTATGTGCATGTGCTAATTGTTGCATGTGTCTTTGTGTCTTTTGTTAGGCTCAAGCAAACTCACGTTCAGCATGTGCTCGGTTCTAATTGTCTGTCCTGTCGGGCCACATTAGAAGCCTGTTGGTTCCACAGGCCTGATGTTGGTCCTGGGGGCCCCAACAGGACAAGCCCAGCCGAAGACATAGGGGAGGATACAGGAGAGGACGCTAAGGGGGGGGGGTGGGGGCGGTGGTGGGTGAAAGTAAATGTGTGTGTGTGTGAGAGAGAGGGCCTTGCCATGGTGCCTGGCCCCTAATGGGATCAGAGGGGCGCCGCGGTGTAAGGGGGATAAGGTCAAGCTGAGGTGCTGCCAACTCTGGTTAACCACAAGCAGACCCTACTCCAATGGGGGGACGACAAGTGCTCTCTCACCCCATCGCTCCCACTCCCCTTTTACCCCACGTCCTGTCTCCACCTCCCCCTCCCCCAATCTCCCACTCATTTGTTTCTCATTTTATTGTCCTTTTGTACTTCTCCTTTCCCCTGCGGAAGGTTTAAATTACTTAAATCGAATCAAAATAGTCACACTTATGTCCCTTGCTGCTAAAATCCTCTTTTTAGCCTTGTTGGTCCTCCTGCGTTTATCTACATACCCAAAATTCTTTGACATCTTGTATGTAACTCGTAGTAATTTGTAACCCTGGTTTTGAAATGTACACAATTACTAAACTATACTTTTATCTTCCTTAGTGTCATTAGAGCATACAGAGGTGCATTATAGGTCTGATCTGCAGAGCAACCTATTAACCCTTGCGTTGTCTTCACTTTAACTATGAACTTCCAGGTCAAAATTGAATTTTTTGTGTGCTTTTCCGATGTTTTTGTCACTTTTTTTCATGCTTTTGGTGCTTTAAAAAAAAAAATATGAGCTGGTTTAAGAATAGATTTTTACACTTATTCTTGGAATTTATGGTCAACAAACCTAATTTCTATCAAATTATACATTTGATTTTAGTCAAAAAGGCAAAAATTATGAATTATTTTGACTAATAGTTAAGATCAGAGGATGTTGAGTGGATCACAGACGGGTATATGTCAAAGTTTAGTAAGGATACTGTTTTGAAAAATTATTCAGATGCTATAAGACTAAATAAAACGCCCAAATATTTCAATGAAAGTAATGTTGTTTTTGGGCAATTTGATTGAAAGAAATCTAATATTTCTGACAAAAAACACTTTGAAACGGGTCGATTTGACCCGAGGACAACGCAGGGGTTAAAAAATGCAGAGTGTACCAGAGCTGAATTTTTTTTGCTGCTGGTGTATGTATCAACGGGGGAGAGTACATGGCAGTAAAAGGCTGTCAATCATCAGCGTATTGAACGGCCTTTGACTTTAGCTCTTGCTGGATGGGATTCCAGTGCAGATTTTCCCATGTCAGATTGCAAAGTGACAGCAAGGCAGTTGTGTGAGAGGATTCCTGACATGCGTCTCTTTCTTTGTGTGTGTTTCCTGGTATTTGTGAGGTTGCTAGCCAGTGCATGCATGCATGCAACATACGCCTGTGTGTGAATGCCTGCAGATGCTTGTATGCTTGTTAGTTTGCACCACCATCAGCCTTTTGCACGTTTTTACCTAAGCTCGGGTGAAAGACGAGGACACGACTTGAGGAGAAACATCTCAATACGCCACACTCGGGGTTGCGTCAACAAGAAAAGAAAGAAGTGTAAGAGTAGCAGAAAGGGAGAGACGAGTGTGTTTGTATGCTGGAGAGGAAGCCACCGTGGTGAGATAAACAGCTCTTATCTGTGGCTGCGAGTGTACTGCCGGCCTGGTTGAAAAAAGAACAGTGCACGTAAGAGAGCACACAGGTACGCAGGCTGAGTGTGCTGATGTTGATGATGATGAGATGAGAGGCGAAGATTAGTACACCAGCTGTCTTGGTACACACATGCAATCAGAAATACATATGGAAACTCTGCACGGACAAAAAGTATGCATGAAAACATGATTACACACCTTGCAATGTTAACTGCACATATCATTTGAGGTCGACTACACATGTCATCAGATGAGACAAGATGTGCCTGTGCAGGACATTTACGTTTGTTTTCATGCATTCGCATGCTTTATTTTTGATTATTTTTTACATTGTGTGTGTGTGTTCTCGTTTAACTACATTTGTGGGGTGCATCGGGAATGCTGTATACATGTGGGGTCCGAACAGCTTTGTGGTGCCAAAATACTGGACTCCACTACTTTAAAGGGCTGTTTGAGGGTCAAGGCTTAGTTTTAGGATTAGGGTTAGAATTAGGTTATGGTTAGGCTGAGGGTAAGGGTTAAGGTTAGGCCTTTGGTTGTGATGGGTAAGGTTAGGGTACGGGTCTAGGGAATGCATATTATCAATGAAGGGTCCCCACAAAGACGGTAAGACGCACTCCCTCTTGAAAGAGGCTGTTTCTCCTCTGCCTTTGGTGTGCAACGGTAGACAGAGATTCTGTCAAGTGCACCGGGGTATGTGTGTGTGTATGTGTAATGGTGTGTGTGTTTGACTGTCTGTCATCCCTTGTTCTACTGGTAAGCTTGGTACATGGTGCTTTTTGCCACTTTGCATTAACATGCGGTTTTTTGGTCTCCATGATGGTGCATGCATCTCAGCCCCTTCTCCAACAATTCCGGCCCTTAGGTTTCTTGCAGACCCCCTTACTTCATAGAAGTGTACGGAGCCCCCCTGGGATCAGCTTAGAAAAAAAACGGGTTCATAATCCATGCTCTCGGTTTTTATAAATGTGAGCAAAGTAGAAAAGATATTCACAGATTCAAAGTTCTGGGATCAACAACTCTATAGCGAAATGTTATTAAAACACAAATTTCATAACGTAGTAAGGTTGAAAATGAGCTACAAACTAATTTTTATGAAAATGAGCCGTCCTCCAACCTGAAAAAATAAGTCTTTGGCAGCAGCCGGTGGTGCTTTGGGTTTGTATAAACTACAACAACGATACAAAAAATATCTATTAATTTAATAATTCACTGAGGTAGTGTCTCCAAACTAACATCAATTTTAACTTGTCTCCTGCTAGTTGTACTACAGCACTTACTGTGTTTATTTGTACGTATTTCACTACTTTTACTTTGTACTGCTACAACTACTTGCTTTGTAGATACTATCTTGTTAAATCCCGAAATTAATAGACATTTTTGTGTTTTTTTCTTCTTCTCAGCTGACCCCAAGGGGGCTCCGTAGAAGTCCAATACTAAAAGTTCCCCTTTAAGATGCCAAAATAATCCACCTTGGGCTTTAACCCTGACCTCCCAGAACTTTTCTCCTCTTTTGTGTTAGCTGCACTCCTCCTTTAATGATTTGACGCTTTATGTAAAGCACTTTGAATTTCTTTTGCATTTGTGTATGTAATACGCTATATATACACATCTACTTGTCCTTTCTCATGGATAAGGTCCATGGAAATATGCAGATTATTATTTTAGCTGGTGCATGTCTAAAGCCACAGTGTGCCTGGTGTGTGAATCCCTCCGACGTCACATCTTCGTGCTACAGAGCCCCTCGTGTCTCATCTGTACAGTCCATGAATGAGTCATCCCAGCTCGGCTCTGGCTCAGTACAGCCTGTCCTCATTCACAATAATGTCTTACTCAACCGCTCAACTAGGGGCTTAGTGAGTGTCCGATGGCAGGGGGTAATAGATCACCACTGGGTTTTCTGCGGGGGGGCCATAGGGCAACCTAATGTGTGTTTGAGGTGGGGAGGCACGTATGTGTGTCCCATTCATCTGTCTGGCTGTGTTTGCCCACACTGTGCCATTACACTGGCTGATTGACAGTATGCACCCACACTCAACACATTTATGTTGTATACTGTATATGATGTGTGCACAACCACAGACACACAACCGAACACAGTGACGCAGAAAACGAAATGTACACTCACACATGCAAAGAGACAGATGGGGACGTAAACACACCTGGGGAAGAGATACAAAGTCTCCACGGTCTGCACGTACACATACACAAGCGTATTTTAAGGAATCTCTCTGTCTCACAGTTGCCAGTGCAGGTACAGGAAGTGTGCCGGCTTTTGTGCTAACAGTGCGGTTTTGTATGCAGTGTCGTATCAGCACAATTTCTGCTCAAAGGTGTCTGTGTTTGTGTCTGTGCATGTGCTCACTTTGTTCTTTTCCACATCTGGCGTCGAGCATGTGCACCAGCGGGTTTGTAACTACTCCGTTGAGAACGCGTGCCCTCTGCTCCACCACTTCACTGAGATGCCGGCGTTCATGTTTGTGTGATGCGGTTTTCTAACCATGCAACATGACAGAGGTTTCCAGTCATTCTGCTAAGCAACCAGGCTCCCTGGCAGATAAAGGAACAAGGTGTTCTGATGTTATCGTAACCCATCTACATCGGTTTCCTTTTCTTGCTTTCTCTCTTTCCTCTTGAAGAAAAAAAAGAATATCTACAATCTTAAGTTTCCTATAGGAACAAAATCTTGCCTGAATGGAGCGACCTCATTGGTCGACAAAGTTTGGGTTTCCACATAATGGTTATTGCACCCAAATAACGTGTGTGTGTGTGTGGGGGGGGGGGGGGGGGGGGGGGGGATGGGCTTGTACCCTGTCCCATACTAGCTTCCTAAAATCTGCAATTTTATCTGCTTTTATATTTTAAACTGTTAATTGCTCTTCATAGTTTCATTTCTTATACTACAATGTAACTTTTATTTTCATATTTTATTTTGACTGTTTTTAACTGCTCTTTAACGTTTCATTTCTCGTACTGCACTGCAACTTTTATTATTTCAATTTTTTTTTGAACTGCCCTGTTGCTGAAATGAACAACACAAATAAAGACGCCTTGCCTTGGTGAAACAGGATGTTATTGTGCCCTATCACACTCTTTGGTATTGTTTTTGTGCATTGTGGAATCATAAGGATGTTCCTATAGGTGGGTAGTTTCTCAATAACAATAAGAATAACAGCATCAGATTTGAACTATTTTGCTTATATGATTTCTGTGATATTCTTGATTGAATTAAGACATCTTTCCAATTTATTTTGGGATTGTTTTATTTCATGATGCGTTCACTGGCGTGTCTGTTTTCTGTCACTCAGTTTCCTTTTCCGTCACCCTTGTGTCTCTGTCTCTCCCGCTATGGTTCACACAGCAGAGCATGCTGCTGCTGCTGCTGCTGCTGCTGCAGAGAAACCAAACCCGACATCTTTTGAAGAGGTTTCCTCCAGATACGCAAACCCAAAGCCCACAGGTCATTTGCACAAGCAGTGACTGGAGATCACGTGACTTACAGGCTTTTTTATTTTGCTTTTTAAAGACAAAAGTCATATCCATATTTCACATAAACGCCCCGTTTTGTACTTCATGGAGGCGCTTCTCCATTCAACATGTGAGAAAACCACCGTTTTGAATATCTCCTACACGGCACAAACATCCTGAACAGACTCCCATGCTTACAGTAATTCATGTTTTAGAACAGTCGGGTGAGTCATTAATGGGAAATCAGTTTTTCAGATCTCAGAGATCTAAAATGGGTACCGTCTGGTCTATTAGCATGTGTTCTATGAGCTAACTAGTTTCCATAGGAGCGCCTCTCTTTTACCGTAAACACACTTTTTCCTCAAACAACCAAAGTTGTGTTGTTGTTGTGTGTCATTGCCAAACAGACCTTACAGTTTCCAAACTGATTCCTCACCAACACACCACAGAAACTATGCCAATCAACAGAAGTACTGCAGCAGTACAAATATCATAGGATTGGGATCAATCAGCTGTGCTTTGAGTCCCAGGTTGATGATATGCGTAAAAAAGCACATCAGCGCATGCAATTTTGCATTTCATGAGTTTTTATGAATATGTTTTACTCGCGCATTATCAAATCAGTTCTTATTTTCTCTTCTGACATGGGTCATCCACCCTTATGTTGTCCTTGGGTCAAAATGACCCGTTTTCCCATGCCAATGTTCTTTTTAACTACCCAAAATAACATGATTTATTCCACACAACGCTTCTGGCAAGTACAAATCTCTATTTTCCTTAATTTTCTGTGTCTAAGTCCATTTTATGGCATTTGAAAAAAACTATTGAAGTGATTTTGAAAAAGTGTTGAAAAAAAAGTTGGAAAAAAAGTTGACATATTCCAGTCTGTGGTTATCCATCAGCATCCATTCCTTTAATTATAGTCGAAATAATTCCTAATTTCTCTTTTTCTAACTCAAACATTAGGTATAATTTCCTTTAAGTGTGGTTTATTGACCAATAGATTTAAAAGGTCAATCATCCCGGCTGTTATCCCCATGTTAATAATATCCTGTCAATTCAAATTTAAATGATGTTGTACTGTGGTTGGGTTTATTTGTTGTTGTTTGGTGTATACATGTTTTACTGCTGGCTGTAATTGTAATTTTAATTGCCCCATGGGGATAATAAAGTTATCTTGTTCTGACTTGTGACTCGAGAATCCAATAAAAACAGAAATGGCATAATTTTGATCTGGAAGCATTTATACTGATTGCATGGAAAGCACATCAATAAAAACAACAACGGCTGACTTGCATACAATATATGGTATATTGCAGTTTCAGGGTCCTGATTACTGGGACATTTAAATGTAGCAGATCCATCATCAGTGTTATTAGTTACAACTGTGCTTTTCCTGTTATGTTAAAGGTTGTGAAGTCACACCACCATTTACTGTTCTATTCCTGGACATCCAGTACTCTGCAGTGAACAGTAGATAGATATTTTAATGACAAGCTAGACGGTCTGCAAATTTGAGTAATTAAACGCCAGCCGCTACAGGATATTTGAAAATGAAAAATAACCTTTCACCTCGTTTCCCTCCTCATTCCTTTGTACAGCTATCATTCCCTCACACTATCCTTTAATTTCCCCCATTATTCCCCTTCTACCACAAAGACCCAGCATTGCACCCTGCGTGGGTGTATTGATTTTTACAAAACCACCCTCCTAGTCCCATAACAGACCACTGAGGGGGGGGGGGCCTTTATGAACTTGGCAATCTTTCGAAAAAGG
>NC_048423.1:23699036-23710933 GCF_013103735.1 Etheostoma cragini | reverse complement strand
TGTGTGTGTGTGTGTTTCTCCATTTGACTACACGACTGTAGGTGAGTTATTGTGAAGCCGATAACTCTTAAAAAGGAAAGTGTTCTCTGAGAGTTCTCAGAGAAATGACTCATTGGAGTTTGAATAGTTTTCTCACTCGGCTCGTTGTTCCTCCCCTCGCTATCTCGCAGATTTGAACCATTTGTCTCACACAGCCATGTGAGTCATTCCCTTTAACCCACAGATTGATTTGCTTTTGGCCAAATCTTTAATTTTTGTGATTTCTTCTTGGTAGAGGTTCAGGCCGACTAAATGAAAAACAAACCAAAAGACTTTCATCTCTGCTTTATTCAAAGAATTGTCTAACTCTGTTAAAGACACTGAGATGAGCGGATTACTGAGAAACACCTGGGCTCACATGTAGGTCCCTGTGCAACAGGTTGGACGTTGGTAGAAGTTAAGATAGTCCATTTAAAATGATAAAACAGGTAGCTCAAATCAAACTGATTGTTTCATAGCCATGATGTCATAGCCACGTACAACGGCTATGATGTCTAAATCCTTTGCACAGTAAGTATTATTCCACGTGCCAGGAGAACTATTTTTTTTTTTTCAAAAGTGCGGAAGCATGGACGAGCTCAAGGGCAACCGGATGCCAGGACTCTCAGAGTGACCACAGGTCTCTCTTGTAAACGTACTTGGTTAAGAAGAGTTATTTTACGGCAAATGAAAGGCTCGATCCGACGAATCTGGCGTCATCACATCCAAACAAAGCACTGACGTCAATGCTGGCCATGGCAAGTTAAAGAAATGGACCAACAGATCCCGTCGTTGTGGACGGAGACCAGTGAAGTCTATTAGACGCTCTTTTGTGGTGATAGCTGAGACGTAGCTGTGTCGTGGGCAACCTGTCTGAAAGTTGTAAGTCTGCTGGTAGCTGTGCAAGAGAAATCTCAATCCTTCCCCACCATGTTAATTAACATTAACATTAACATAGGCACAGGCTAATCACTGCTAACTAATATGCCAGTTCATAATAACACCTACAGTTAACATGAGTCCAAACTGTCTGCGAGCGTCTCCTGACAATCCGGTGAGTTGTTGACTATGCGACCGCAAGTCGCGCGGTTATGACACAATCGTTAGCCTATATTTACAAAAGACGTCTGCTACGGAGCCATTACATAAGGTACAAGGTAATGGAGCCTTTGTACATCGTTGTGTTTCTTTAGATATAAACAACGGATAAATAGAGTCTTTAAACGCTTCGGATGTAAAGTTATTCACTGTCAAAGTGACGTCAAAATGAATGGGAGTCAATGGAATGCTAATTGCGGTTTAGTACTAGGTAGCATTAAAATGGCGCCATAGGAGCTACGCTTAAAGAGGAGAGGGTTAACCCTTGATGCTGCCGCCAGTTCTGCCTTGTTCACCTTTTTCTTCTTCTAGTCCGTAGAAATAGCAAAGTCGCGAGCCTTTCCTCATTAGCAACACCCCTGTTCAGCGCCAGCCTGGCTAGTGAAAAAATGCCTTCAGGGTTCATGTGTCATGACTGTGTCCTATGTAGATACTAAAAAGTTACCGATTTATCTTATAGTTCCTTACCCCTGACAGAGATTTGTTGGTCTTGTCTGAAGAAAAATACGATTTTAGGACTCAGTTCTAGACTAAATGACACGGTCTGATGGATGGTTTTGGCCCGGTGTCTAGGCTGGCACATGGACTCTGCCAGGTGCCCACTGCTCAGGGCCAGACAGCACTCTTCAGCCCTGCCACCTTTAACTCTCTTTAATAGGTGATGGTGTGAATGCCCGATGGCACTAACACCAGCCTTTTGGTGGGCAGCAGGCCTGGACGAACAGTACCTCTTATAAAAGAGAGAAGATAGAGAGAGAGTAATAAAATGAAAAGGCTGACACTGTCAAACACCACTCCATAACAGAGGGAAGGCAGAGAATCACTAAAACAAGTTACCCACCCTCTGTCTCTCTCTCTCTCTCTCACTCACACACACACACACACACACACACACCAACAGCCTGCCAGCCCCCAACATTTACATTAGAAGAGGAAGGACACAGTGGGCCTGTGGAGAAATAGAGGGATGGGGAGGAGAGGTTGGACACGCTATTGGGAGGTTGTAAACACTGTAAGACAGTATCTCCATGGAAGCCCGCACACTACTCTGAGGCATCTCACCCCCCCTCCCTTCCCCTCCCTCCATCCAGCCAGCCAGCCACCAGGCCCACAACCTTTCCAAAGCAGAGTGCCCCGTTTGCCGGGCCCCAACTCGGCCCCTCGCCTCGCCTGCCAGCCTGGCTGGCTGTCCAGTACAGCAGATGTGCACAGAGGAGTGGCCTTGGAAGACTGGATCCCCTGGGCTTTACAGAGGGCGAGGGAGGAGGAAAGACGAAAACAGCGGCCTTGACAGAGGGCTTCTGTGACCAAGGTCCTGTGTTTACGGAGGGCTTATATCTACTGCGGGTAGATATGTGGATTCATACATGTACAAGTGTGTGTGTGTTTGTGGGTGTGTGTTCCACGTGGCAGTTCATCCAGATTGCATTTATGCCTTCTATTATAACCTAGTATTACTAACCTCTAATTAGCATTAAAATGATACATGCTACTTGTTTTCCACCAGCTCTATTATGATGTACCCATGATCAGAAATTGGAATGGTTGCTCAAATTTGATGTCTTTAAATTTGTCACAGGAGCTCGAAAAATAACTTGTCAGCCAGTATACTGCAGGTACAAATTAGCTTCAAACTAACTCTGGCACTATACGTTAAAATATATATCTAATATTGGACATGGTCCCTGAAAACAAAATACATATGTATTAGAAATGTATGACTTTTACTATAGACATTTATCTGAAAATGTGATTATAGAAGTAATGTTAAATGGTATTCATTACTTTTGAACTGTTAATACCATAATGTTAACATGTCCATGCTGCATGCTGTGTACTAATATGTGGGTCTGTGAGGCCTTGTCGCCTACACAATAAAAAAAATCTTCATCACCTCATCAGTATCTTAAAACAATACCATCTAAGCTGCCGAACACCTGTTGGATTTGGATTTTCCATCTGTTCCGCTGGACAGCTAAGCTGGCATAACTTCGCATAGGGGCTATATGTGGACTGCATGTGAGCTTTGATGTTGAACACCCAGTTTCTGTGGGATCAGAGGCCATACAGCAAGCTATACAGCCCTTGAACTGCACCCTGCTTCGCTGTAAAGGAAGGATGTGAGGATGGAGGAGGAGGAGGAAAACAGGTGGGTTTAAATGGGGTTCTGGCTTGACTGAGCTTCCTTTGAGCCTATGGTCCTGTTTTACAGCCGCCATTATGTGATCCTCAGCAGCTTAGCCGCTACATGGAAGTTCCTTTACAGACAGTCAGGAATACAGAAAAACTGACAGACAGCACAACAGACAGGCAGACACATTCTTGTAAAACTTCATTTGACCTTCTACCCCTTTAGTTGACATACTTCTTGACGTTTTCACAACCTTTTTCCACATTAAGGGCCTGTAATGTGTCATCATATGGCATAATAGCATTATTAGAACAAAATATGTATTATTTCCCCCATATGTTGTCTTTTATCTGTGTTTATCTCACAGGGGAATATGAACACGGGATGAAGTTGCTGTTAGATGGGTGGATGCCTTGTAAAACATGTTCCCATTTACCAGCTCTGGATAAAGGCCTTTTATTGGGAAGTCTGTTCGTTAGCCCTCTCAGCTCCTGTATTCGCCACTTTACTCCCAGAGAGAGAGAGTGGGAAGCAGTTGAAAGACACACAAGAAGAGGGAGCGGGAAAAGAAGTAAAAGTAAAAAGGCTTGGAAGAAACAGCCTTTTTTTTCTTTTCTTTTTTTTACACACAAAAGAGAGAGTTAGAGAGCGAGGGATGGAGATTGAATGCTCAGAGAGAGCACAAGAGAAAGGGAGAGAGGGTTTACAGAGCTGGAGCGGGCAGCGCCTGCCAGGCGCTAAGGAATTCATGCTTGATTTGTCCTTGTTTGAGGCCGCTTTGCAATAAAAAGGAGCTGAAGGGGAGAAGGGGCTGGACCAGGCTGAGGCAAGCAACAGATTGCAGATGCCTCCATTGGAGAGGGCTCCTTGTGAAAAAGTAGGTCCCCCTCTCTGAGTCCCCAGCCACCCTTAAGAGAAAAGAGCCCTTCTCTACTGTAAAGGAGCGCTCGGGACATTGTGGGTCTTGTCAATGGCTCTCGGCTGGGGCACCGGGAGAATACAAGGAGGCCCAGTGTTCAGCACCACAGCTTCTTCTATAGAGGCCAGAACTGTAATGGGGGCCCCGGGGCCTCTACAGGGAGTTTAGAGAGCCCAGTTTCAATGGAGACCAAGGCTTTTTAACTGGTACATTGTGCAACTCTCTCCCTCTGTCCTAGAGATGGGAGAGAGGGAAATTCCTATGCAGATCAAACAGAATGTCTTCATTTCCAAATGAACGTGGGACAGACTAAATTTGGAGGGACACAGTTTGAGACATTGAAGGGGTATTGTTAGTGCAGGCATGGGGTTAGGTGGTGGGTGTATCAGCGTAAGCACGACTGGATTTGTGTGTGTGTGTGTGTGTGTGTGTGTGACTCGGGTTACTGCAGACAGTGATCAGCGACTGGTCCATCGCAGGTGAGATTAGAGCCAATCACAGCCTGTTAAAGCACCTGTCAATCAACACAGCGGACCGCTGGTCCCGGGGCAACCTCCAGCTGTTTTCTAGTGTGTGCACTCTGTGTGCTGAATCTGTGTGACCTTGTTAGGTTAGGTCAGTCATGAGTTGCTATGATTCCATTTTCCCATGAAATCCTTATTATAAAACACATATAACCTTTTAAAACACAGTGTAATCACGCGCGGCGTTGAGACACACACAAACAGAAAGCTGGTATTCCAGTCTGAGGACTTGGTTACCCGCAACTTAGAAAAGACAAACTTTACACAGTCACCATGACAGCTGCAGATTGCTGTAGAAAATGTAGCTGCTAAACCAAGTGCCATCCACTGAAGCGGCCCTGGGATTTCCCCTAACCTCAACCATCTGAATACACAGTGGGAGTGCAGGTCTTTTTATATCTCTGTCTAACTCTTCAAATGCTAATTTTGGCCATTGGTTGTACATTGTACTAACAAGTTGTTGTTTTTTAATTAAAGATTGTTTTGTGGCATTTTAGGCCTTTATTAGATAGAACAGCTTTAGACATGAAAGAGGTGAGAGAGAGGAAATGGCATGCAGCAAAGGGCCGCAAGTCTGAATCCAACCCATGGGTTTCGATTGGGTGGGTGGCAGTAGCTCACCCCATTGGGCGTTGAGTTGGGAACCTAGGGTCGCTGGTTCAAGTCCACATACGGACCAAAGGTATGGTGTTTGGCCGGGAGCTGCACTGGAGAGGGGCCAGTTCTCCTCCTATCGACTGCCAAGGTGCTCTTGACCAAGCCACCGAACCCCCATCTGCTCAGGGCGCCTTTCCATGGACGCCCCCCCTCCGACATCTCTCCATTCAGTGCATGTATAGGTACAAGCATGTGTGTGTAATTCAGTAATTTCCCATGGGGGGGGACTATGTTATTTTTTTTTATTATGACCGCTGCGTTGAGGACTAAGCCTCGGATAGGGACGCACGCTCTACCGGGTGACCTACCCAGACGCCCGTACTTACGAATTTATGTGCTAAGATACTGTCATTGGCGCCTATGTTTAAACATTCGTAAATGAAATGCGTGTTCAAATGTTAAAAAAAAAATAAAAATGGGTCCCTCATCACTTCTCCTGTATATTTATTTTAAGGCAAACTATGTACCTTTTGGTAAAAAGGTCAAAATCAGCTCTTTGATTGGCGTGTTATAGATCCATGAAAACAATGGTAATACACATTATTGGTCTGTCCAAAAATGTGTTATGTTGGCGTCTTGCTGCGATAATTAACTCTTTGCTCTGAAGCCGCGTGACACACAACTGAATGTTTTCAAGCTATTAAATCACTGAAGCTATTCTAAATTGAACACACACACACACACACACACACACACACACAGTCCCCATTTGAAAAGGCCATCATCTATGAACTCCTGAACAGGAACTTGCTCTTCCTGCAGAGTTACATCATAACGCCAGCTGTCTGTAATGTGTGCATGTGTGAGTGAGTGTGCTCTATCTATGCATGTGACACAGATACAGGGAGATGGGAGAGCGTGACACCTACGACTACTGGGTTCCTCCAATTGTTAGGCAGGAAGCCCGCTCCAACTCGAGATAAAAGAAAAACGAGAGGGAAAATGCAGAAGAAAGGCAGAGAGCGAAAGGAAAGGAGTGCAGGGAGTGCACGGAGATGCTCGTTCATCCACAACAAAGCGGTGCAAAGGTTAAGGTTGTGGAACAACAGCAATCCCATGAGCAACAACAAGACTAACAGTGCATGGTGAGTCAGGCCTGGGGTTTAGAGGCTGTGTGTGTGTGTGTGTGGTTAGGAGACCCCACAATGACGCACAATCTCACGACACCTGTTCCCTATCGGTAGAGTTCACACAGTCAGGTCACACGCACACACAAATCCAACACGTATAGACAAATGATAGTCCCCTCACTGTGTGAGTGTGTGTGTGCGTTCGTGCATGCACGTGCATGTTTGAAGGCATGGTTACACATTCACTAACAGTGGACCGGCAAGACAACCGGGCATAGGTGTTTGAAAAGAAAAGAAATTTAAATGCATTTAACTGCAGTCGAAGCTGTCAAATTTAAAAAAACTGTATTTTTCAAATTAGAATTTTCAATTGCTCTGTATGTCAGGCACATATTGCAGAATTGACAATACAGTTGATTGACTTGAGCCAGGTATTCCCATTGCTTTTAGTAGTAGTAACGACTTTATGAGCTTCTTCAATGTTATAATTAGAACTTTTAGAAACAAAATTCCCCAAGACCTGCCTTTAACTGGCACCGACTTATCTCTAAACTCAGGAACCTTAGAAACAGCTGTATAACCAGAATCAAGATGCAGATTTAATTCAATTATTTCTTCATCTAAACCACTAACCTGCCTCTCTGAACCCATCCCGACTAGGCTACTTAAAGAAGTTTTAACCTTAGTCAACACTTCTCTACTAGATATAACCAATCTGTCTTTATTAACAGGCACCACAGCACTTTAAAGTAGCTGTAATTAAACCTCTTCTGAAAAAGCCCAACCTTGATCCAGATGTTTTAGCCAATCATAGACCTATATCCGACCTTCCATGAAAGTAAGTAACAAGAAAGTTGTTCCTTGCCTCTGTGGCCTTGTGCTTGCTCTTGGTGGGAACTGTTGGGTTTCTGTAAATAACATCACAGAGTACGGTCTAGACCTGCTCTTTTATGAAAAGCGCAGTGAGATAACTGTTGTTGTGATTTGGCGCTTTGTGATTAAAATTAAATTCAATTCACTTACTTGACTTGACCCAAGACCCCCTTTTACAGGTGGACCAGAGTTTGGCTGTAAGGTCGGTATCAGAGTTTCGATTTAATAATAATTTATACAGTTTATTGATCCCCAGTGGGGAAATTACAATTTACACTCTGTTTTTGTTAGTAATCACTACACACAGGCCTCAAATACACACACACATGCTCAGGACCTATTCATGGACAAATAGAGAGATGTCAGAGTGGGGGGCTGTGAGGGCTGGACCAGCAACCCTGTTTGGGGGGGTACAGTGCCTTGCTCAATAGTTATTTTGTAGCTTCATCTTAAACCAACAGATCAATCTGCTCATTTAACTTTATAAAAATGATGATTGATTTTATATAACATTGTAATATTATATTATAATATCCAATATATATTATTTTCGTTGTAAAAGTGTTAAACAGGAAGCTTGTTTGGCATTAATGCTGTTTGCAGCTGATCCCGTGTTCCTGGAGTTGCTTCCTCTTATTGTCTGCTTTACACTTACAAACAAGCAACACAGCACACATATATTCCATTTCTCTCTCACACACACACACACACACACACACACACACACACACACACACACACACACACACAAAAACGTGCGTATGTGAGCTAACAAACCTGTATGATCACATGCTTCAGAATGGCACACACAGTCTTTGCCACTGTCCCTCTGTTCATGTTGTGTAGACGTGATCAATGTCACACCATGCATGCTAAGTGCTTGTGCAGCACTCTCTCATCGTCGTGGTAACCCACCGATGGGTGCACATTGTCAGGGCGACGGTTTAAGGGGATGACCCAGGATTGGCTCCCTGAACGTGCGCTTCATCAGGTCTGAGTTAACATTTTGTTGGGCCCTGCCTGAAGAGCCAGCTCGGTGAAGTCAGGCTAATAAAGATAAATATGGAACACTGTGGTGAAGGCACTTGGCATTTGGCTTCCCTGGCTTGGTTAAACTCATTTTTTTTTAACCCTTATATCGTTATTTGTTACAATATTAGGGTTGGACCAATAGTATTTTAATTGCCGATATTTAGAGATGATATTGATCCTCAATACAAACTAGACTAATGGTATTGTACCACAGATATGACAGATGGTATTTTTTTTTAATGTATGTAGTTACATTTAAAGGTCCCATGACATGGTGCTCTTTGGATGCTTTTATACAGACCTTAGTGGTCCCTAATACTGTATCTGAAGTCTCTTTTATATAGACCTTAGTGGTCCCTAATACTGTATCTGAAGTCTCTTTTATATAGACCTTAGTGGTCCCTAATACTGTGTCTGAAGTCTCTCTTTATATAGACCTTAGTGGTCCCCTAATACTGTATCTGAAGTCACTTTTATATAGACCTTAGTGGTCCCCTAACACTGTCTCTAAAGTCTCTTTTATATAGACCTTAGTGGTCCCCTAATACTGTATCTGAAGTCTCTTTTATATAACCCTTAGTGGTCCCCTAATACTGTATCTGAAGTCTCTTTTATATAACCCTTAGTGGTCCCCTGATACTGTATCTGAAGTCTCTTTCCCAAATTTTGTACCATTTCTGTTTCTGTAGCTATAAAGGAGAATGGGGGGTGTTGCCTTGACCAACTGCCACTTTGCTTGTTTAAAAGCCATGATGTCTCTCTCTTATGGGTGGGCCAAATTCTCCGGGCGGCAAAAGAAGAGAAAGGGGAGATGACCTTGCTCCTCATGACCTCATAAGAGGGTTACGATTCCAGATCGGCCCATCTGAGCTTTCATTTTCTCAAAGGCAGAGCAGGATACCCAGGGGTTGGTTTACATCTATAACCATTTCTAGCCAATGGGGGACCGTAGGCAGGCTGGGATAACTCATATTATTGTTAAAAAACCTCATGAATGCAACTTTTCAGCTCGCTTTCCCTGTTACCTGCTAGCTGCTAGCTGCAGTCTGTGATATTCAACCAGGCTTCAGTGAAAATCATCACGCAGTAGTTAGATGTATATTTGTAGCTTATATATTTTTACCAGATTGATCACACACAAAACGGATAAGCTACAAATACACACACAACTGCTGCGTGGTGATTATCACAGAAACCTGGCTGAACATCACGGATGGCAGCTAGCAGCTAACAGGGCGAGCTAGCTACCAGGAGCATATAAACAGAGTAGGTGAATTTGAACAATGTCTGAGTTGAAAACGCACATTGTTGTCACGTAAGGACCCTGTTCATGTTGCACAGACATATTCATTGCATTTTTTGTCTGTTAACAGGCACAAAGACTCTCTAAAACTTGCCCCATTAACTGCCATTTTAGCTCAGTGGCCGCTCGTACACACAGCTGCAACTTCTCTGTGTTGCATGCACCGATTCAGGTTGGTATTTTTTTCAATTGAAAGTACACGCATATTGATAGCGATCAAGATTAACATAAAAATATGCCGGAATTCTCCTTTAACTTCTCCCCATGAAGCGTCGCTTCTAGTTTGACTAGCTAAAGTTTGAAATAGCTCCCCCCTACACTGTGAGTGACCTCTATTTAAGATTTCCGTCGTTACTAGAAATGAATGGACTAAGGGCTTGTCCAAAGAGGGTAGTGGGTAAGTATTACAAACAGAAACAGACTTACAGATTGTTAGTTTTGGTGTACTCATGGGACTTGTTGACAATAAGAAGATAAAGAATACTGCCACCCTTATCCTTTCACTAGTTTTACAAGTAGCCCGACAAACATCTAGGAGCAGCTTCCTCCTCCAGTAAAACAAATACAAGCAACACAGCAAGTCACAAGGCACTTCTGCACAAATTGAATCAGCCACGTATCTGAAATGAGTCATGACTCAAACAAAAGAATTGGCAGAACAATGGGAAGTCTATCCCTGGCCTTGAGGTTTCACTGTAAGACGTGAGTGCACTGCAGTCACCTGCTTCACAGTTGGCAGCCGTTTATTATGTATGGAACGCCCTGATCCTCAAACATGACATGAGCAGATTTTATCTGTGTGTGTGTGTGTGTGTGTGTGTGTGTGTGTATGTGTGTGTGTGTGTGTGAGTGGGGAGGGGTGACAGGCCGACAGCTACCTGCAGAAAAGTGTCTCAGTATGTGGGTCATGTCCGTCAGCCTCTAATCCTCTGTGATGCCGACCTGTTTGAACAGCCAGCAAGTTCTCACCAACACAGTTATGTAAGAGCTGAATGGAGGCCAAGTCAAGACAAACACTGGGGGAGACAGACAGACAGACAGGGAGAGAGAGAGAGAGAGAGAGCTTGGTACTTTGCACTTGCCATAGTTAATTTACCTGAGCTCTACAGTTAGACAGGAACCTCTTGGCATATCCGAGTTTCTGCGTGTGTGTCGAGAAAAAGGCCGCGTACGTGAGTGTGTGTTTGCTGCACGTGCGGTAATGAGCAGGTGTTTGTCTAAAAAGTTTGATTAAACAGAGTTGGGCAGCTGGAGATTCCCCCATGCTGCTCCAAGACTAACATTTGACGCGTACCGAAGGTTAATCGGATGCCACATGTCAGTAAGTGGAAGGAAAATAACCCGTGAAACACCAACTTAACTCTTTCTGTGCCAGCTGAAGAAGCTGCTGAAAGAACTGATGACAGAAAATACCACTGATAGTTTTTTCATTGAAATCTTGTGTTCAGGTTCAACGAATCTTCTGAAAAAAAAAGTCTTTTTGATCAGCATTCACGTACACTTGTGACATCCCAGTTGGACGATTCTGCTGCATGCAATTTAGGTCTGATGGTATAATGCATAAAATATTAGCATTCTTACATAAAGGCAAAGTTTGTCTGAGGCTGAGGGATATTACGTTAGTTTTTGGTCATAAACCAATGTATTGGACAAATTGAAAATATTGCCCTGATGATGATGTTCTGAACGATGAACGTTATTACAATAAATCCAGAATCAAATGTATTGAAATTCATGGAAATCCATCCAACAGTTGTTGAGATATTTCACTAAAATCACTATTCATCATCTTTCATTATACTGTATGTAGAAAATTCCCCAAATCCTTCTAATAGTTGTTAGTGATGTTTAATATTTTGATATATGAGTCTGGATTAAAGGTGTAGTGCTATTTGTTTATGTATTGGAGCGCATCTATGAACTGTGGCTTCTTTTGAATGTACTTTATGTAACCACTTTCCCTACTTGACATCATGTGACTGCGTATGACTTTGACCATTCCATTTGTTTTGAATGTTTCTCTTGCATGACACGCGCTTAAGTTATTATTGGACCTTCAAGCACACAAAAGAAATATGACTTTTAATCGGATTATGCAAACTAAGAATATTTCCCCACTTGGACAAAATTTGGTGCTCATTGTCCAGTAGCACGAGTAAAGTGGTGGTGTCAATGTTGATATCTGAAGAGCTAACACTGCTAGCTTTGCAAAAAGTGAATAATTAATCTGCTGTGCAGTTAAACCCACTAGATCAGACATCAAACCTCCACT